>NW_022196911.1:49505006-49533012 GCF_008632895.1 Mastomys coucha | reverse complement strand
GAAATCTTGCTTCTTCTATCTCAGCCTCTTTATTAGTAGTATTGTTTATTTCATGTTTTTACACTATATTATGGTTTTCAGAATAGCTTACATATTTCAAAAGTATTTATATATCCAAAAGAAACGTAGACAAATAAATTGGGAAGGGGTTTGTAAGAAAACAACATAGACTGAGACTGAATGCTTTGCTTGAAGTTTGTAATTCTTGTATCAAGTTTGAAGAAGAGGACTTTATAAGTTACTCTTTCTCTGAGATGAATGCTTTTCTAAATTATCACAGCCAATGAACCAGGTTCTTACCCTCACCTAATGTCTGTGCCACCCTCCAAGGAGAACCATTGTTCATTGAAACAGTTGATGAATGACTTTATGGATAGACCATCTTAATACACACAGCATCTCTTAAATGAATGTAACCTGTTCTCTGTGGGCAGAGAATAAAGACACGCACTCAAGTCAAATACTTTGACTATAGCAGGAAGTCTGTATCCAAAAATCATGCCTACAATTCATTCCTTGGCACAGCAGAACTGTCAACTTTCAGCTTAGCTATGATGGAGGTAAAATCCTTTGGTGATGTGAGGGTCATTGAAGTACAGCCTTATTACAATGAAATCCAGTGTCTAAAAACTGTTCTTATTTTGGGCTTGTATCACAGTAAGAGCCAATATTTTAAGCTCTACTAAATACAAAACAAACAAACAAACAAAAAGATTTTATATATTTATGTTCATTTAAGAAAATACTAGTAGTGATATATTATTTTGAAATATACGGTTAGTATGTTTGGAGTTATTTAAAATTTATATTGAGAAGAACATATATATTTTCAGTATTGCTGTAAATAAGCATCTACATTAAGACTTAAATTGGTTGTTGTTTTATATCAAACAACTTTTATAATACTTGTTTTTATTGTTATAATATTTTATAAATTTTAAAGAATATGACAAAAAAAGATATTGTAGGTATTGAAGGGAGGGTTTCTGGGAGGAGTTGGGGTACAAAAGGGAAAACAAGAATGTGATGCAATTCTATTTACTTAAAATATGTTTTTAAATGTTAACAAATTCAGATAAATTAAAATCATGTAACTTTTCTCATAATTCAATAAAAGTTAAAAAATAAAAACAGAAAAGTTAACTTTTCTAATGAGAATTTAATTCTGCATTCTTTATGTAATTTCAAGTTGGCTAAATAAAACACTATTTATTTATTGTTTGTTTGTTTGCTTGCTTAAGGTTCCATTATTCTAAGGACAGCTTCATAGGAAGAAAGGGAAATGAACTGTTCTATTCAATGTTAAGAAATTTGTAACTGGTAAAACGAATGTTCTTTTGACATATTTTTCTGTTGTTCTTTAATCTTGCTAACAATATTTTAAAACTACCTCACAAATCTCAAAAAGTATTACAGACTTCAAAATAATTACCATGGTGCTTAGAAACAAAAATCAATAAAATAATAAGAGTATTTTGTAAGTTGGTTCCAGAAGAAATGCTTATTAACTTCTATCAATTTCTTTATAATTTCTATTATCAAGTCACATTTATATAAATGTATCCATTCAGTTTCATCATTCTATAATCAATATTCTAGACTGTAGGAAGGTCAAGTCATTAAAATATGAAAACATTTACAGTAACCTTTAATCCTTACACTGCCCACCAAATTTTATACTCAGTGTAAAATTCTTTTCTAAGTAGGAAATGCACATCACACCTGAGAAGTGAAGACAGGACTAAGCACCAGAGCAGCCTAGGCTATAGAATGAGACCAATCTCAACCAAATCAAACAAAACCAAATCAAAGCAAAAGATCCAACCCCAAACTACAACCACTATAAAAAAATTTTTCAAGTCACTAAAAATGTTTCAGGTATAAGAATTACAAATATATCAACTTTAATGTTATAATCTACACAAAAGGAGAGCAGCCAACTTAAAAATATATATAACCAATGTCTAACTTGAAAACTTTAGACAGCATTAACTCATTTGTACAGCAAAATTATCTATGTTTTAATTGAATTAATTTAAACAAACATCTATGTCTTCCCTAGAGGCAGAAAAATCCACAGTTTGTTCCTGTGGTACATTCTAAATGATTTCCTTGCCCCACTTTTTAATCTCTTTTAAATACATTGCCCAATTAATCTTTCTACAGTAAACTCTCAAAACAGCCTTTCAAAAGATACCAAAACTCCCTGGTCATGCATGTAGGGTTCTTTGTGACTGGCTCACATCACTCCTCCTCCTCTTTCCAAAGACAGTGGCAGGGATCAAAACTTTGGTCATAAATACTGATTAGTTTTTAGTAAACTTTGCCCAATAATAATCTGCAAAAATCACCAAGGCATTAGCTATAAAGTAACATCAATTGTTAAAAATTACAAATGTCCTAAAAGGAAAATTATTACTTAAAAAGAGAAGAATTACTAAATATATTTAAAATAATTCATAGTCAAAATAAGATCAATTTTGCAACATACATTGCCACATGTATATTGCCATGATTATCAAGCTAATGGTTTGAATTTTAAAAATATGGACCAAGAATCATCTCTACCAAATGAGAATACACTATGCATACAAGTGGCCGGACCTGGGAAGATTTTCTGCCAACTACCAACTGATCTCCTGGGTAGTGAAGACGTTAAGTTTTTGTTTGTTTGTTTCTACTTTATCTGAGTTCCAAAGGGTTGCATCCAAACCCTGACATAGATATCTTTTAAGTAAGCCCAAATGAAACTTCACATTACAAAATCATATTTCTCTATCCTCTGTATTCTAAAAAAACCAAACCTCCAATTGTTCATTTTTAGCTATCTTTAGGTTTTTATCCTGTATTTTGCAATTTTCTAAGCTTAGACATTTGTTTGGTATACTGTCAGAAGCATTTGACATAACAATTCATCCCTCTTAGAACACTCTCCCATTGGCTTCCTCCAAAAGTACTTTCCTCCTGGCCAAGCAACCAGCCCCTTTCTATTTCCTTTGTGTTTTCAGACCCGACCTGTTGAAGGGTTTGAAGGCTCTCTTCTTCCTATCTAATAAATCAGCTCCATGCCTTTACTACCTTATGTACACTAATGATCTTTCTCTTAACTCTAAAACCAAGGGAAGATAAAGGAATATAAAGAGCACTGCTCTATTTCACTTCAGAGCACTTACTAGCACTCAAATGCATATTCACTGCTAGCTTAGGAACTCAGGAGTGCCTGTGCACTTTCCTTCAGTTGCTGTAATTGTCCCTCAGCCTCTTAAGGATTTAGTTTCTGGATGAATAAACTGCCTTAGGCCTTTGACTAAAACAGTAAACTCCTTTAACAACACTGCATCTATTTGCAGCTCCTGGAGCAGGTTGTAAAGTAAGTTAACCTATCAAATTCTTGCCAAATGAATTAATGTAACTCTTATTAAAAAGAATAAAATGCAAAGTAAAAGATAAAAATAAAATACAAAGGACTACACTTACCTGTTCTATTGCACTTTTTAATTTGTTCATATGGCTTTCAAAGAGAGGAAAATGTGAAAAAAAGAATTCATTGAATTTGTTATTTTCATCTTCATCTTTGGATAATGAAAAGATGACCCCGATTGCAATCTTCTTTTTCCTCACAACTCCTGGGCTAGGGCCACAATTCTCATCTGACAGATTAAAGCTTTCTTCTATGGACCTTCAAAATAAAGGTTTTTGTTTAAAACATCAGTAGTTTATCTCCTTGCTAATTCAATGTAGGTGAGCAAAAGCTCTTCTGTTGTTTCATCAAATTAAATATAAATTTACAATATTATAATAATTGTTACCTTTCCAAGAAATCTATTTTTCATTTTTTAAAAGAAATTTTACCAGAATCAAGTTGAAAATGGTTGAGAAACTTACTTTTTACTAGAAGTTTTAAAGAAGCAGATAACTCCAAAAAAAAGCTAAAAATATCTGATTTTTAAGATAAAAGACAATAAGTAAAATAAATGAGGAAACATGAAGTTTCTGAATCTACAGTTGTACTTTAGCAAAAGCTAAAACAAAATCTTGAGAATGAGCAAGTTGCTGAAATAGAATCATGAAAAATTAAAGCACTAAATAAAATATGTGGGGCAAGAACAAAGGCACTTAAACACAACTCTCGGAAGAAGAAAAAGGACTTCAAAGTACTAACTTTTGGCAATGATTTCTTGGATAGAACAGAAAAGTCACAGGCAACAACAACATAGAATTGGATGATACAAAAAAAAACTGTATCAAAGAATATTATCATCAAAAGCTGGCAAACAAAATCCAGAGAATAGCAGAAAATATGTGTAAATCATGTATCTAGTAAGGAATAAATACCCAAAATATTCAAAGATGTCTCCTAACTCATCAACAACAACAATAACACAAGCATGCTGGGAGCAAAGAGTTGAATATATACTCCTCTAAAGATGATGTCCAAATGATCAAAAAGCATTTGTGACTCACTTCAGTTTCATTAAGATGGAAAGTACTTAGGGGTGGGGCTGAGAATGTAGCTTAGTGGCAGAGTACAACTCATTGGCACAATACCTCATATGCAGGAGGTTATGGCTCCCATACACACAACTAAAAACAGAAAATGATGTGTTGGTGAACATCTTAACATTGCTGCTGTGAATGTGAAATCATATAGTCACTATATGGCAGTTCCTTAAAAATTAAAAACAGACTGACTATATGACTCAGTAAACCTACTTCTGGGCATATACCCAAAAGGATATAAGGCGCAGACTGAAACTATGTTTATATACCCATGTTCATAGTAGTGTTGTTCACAGCAGCTAAAAAGAAGAAACATCAATGTATTCATAAACAAATAGAGAAAAGATACGTATCTATGTGTGCACTAGCTCATATGCACACATGTGCATGTACGTATGTAGGTGTATGTATGTAGAGGTCAGAGGTTGACACTGGGTATCTTCCTAATGATTGATTCTCCACCTTATTTTCTGAGATGAAGTCTCTTCACTGAACCTTACTCAAGCTCATCAATTCAGCTAAATGTTGTGGCCAGCAATCTTCAGGAACCCTTCTGCTTCTGCTTCTCTGGTGCTGGAATAAGAGGTACACCTGAATTTTTGCCTGGGTAATGTGCTGGAGATCTGAACACAAATTCTCATGCTTACGCAGCAAGTACTTTATTGAAAGCACCACTCCTCTAGGCCCCCAAATGTACTTCTAGTATAATGTTACTTAGCTATAAGTATGATTTTCTTATATATGCTATAACATGGGTGAACTTCAAAGACATACTAAACAACAACAAAAAAAAACAGCTATAAAAGGATAAGTACTACATGGTTCCACTTATGCAAGGTATTTATAGCTATTAAATTTATGGAGATAAAAAATAGTAGTGCTGGAGAGATGGTTTAGCCATTATGAGCAACTAATGTTCTTCCAGAGGACCCAAGTTTAGTTCTCAGCATCCATGTTAGGCAACTCAAAATGGTCTGGTTTTGTGTATGTATCTCTGTGTACACTGGCATATGTGCACACACCTTTATTTATAGATGATCCAAGGATTTTCCTCTGGCTTCCATGGATACCCATATACAAGTGGCTACATTCTCATAGACATCTAGACAGATCTAAAACTAAACATTTTTAAACTACAAATGTTAAGAAGTAGAATAATGATTACAAAGGGCAAATGAGTAGTAGGGAGTTCTATGTAACAGCTTCAGGGCTTCAGTTGGGGAAGATGAAAAAGTTCAGGACTTAAAGAGTAGTGATGGTGTGAAGGTATTTAGTGTCACTAAACCATACGGTAAAAAAGATCAACACAGAAAATTATTTTTGTCTGTTTTACTACAATTAAAAAATTAATAAAATTTTAAGTTTTCAGTAACAGACTTCAAATACACAAAATACAAATCTCAAACTCTAAAAAACCTTACATAAATTTAGGTTTAAGGAATCAGTCAATCTTGTTCAATTCCAACTTACCATCTAGGAAATACCCCATTTTCCAAACTTGTTGTTTGGCTACGTCGCCAACGTCGCTGGTAGCTGCTGGCACAGCTTCGGGTAAGTGAAGAGTTTGGGGAGGGAAATGGGGTGATGAGCAAGCTGCTCAGAGATGCTGTTATGGCAGAAGAACAAGTATAACTATTAATCAATGACTAACCATGGTGACAAGTTTCTTTTTAACAGATTGAACACAGTAAACTAAATATCTTGTCTCATCAATGTGTCTCATTTTCCATTTTAAAGAGTACTTGGAGGAAAGCCTCAGAGGAGAAAACTCATATATTAATAGTATATTTACAAGAGTCCCTAAGACAATCTTTTTGGCATTGTACAAATGCTACTGAAAACAAGCTATCAGTGTTTAAGCCAGCCTAGTGTCTGTCCACTAACTTGGCTGAAACCTCAGCACTTCTAAAGGAAGCCTGACTGACAGCATTCCAACAGACTACAGTAGGGTCTTAACAAGGAAGAAGACTTCCAAGAGTTTGGATGGCACTAAAAGGGGTCATTTATAGCATCCATGCATCACTCGTGTACTTGTTGGCAAGCCTATCACTTTCAATAGTCTTTACTTAAGTGTCAAAAACAGCAGACCCTGAACAGTACTCTCCGGAGCATTCTAAGGTGGCAGACACACACCAGTAGACTCCACTTGTACAGTATAAAAGTGCTTCAAGACATCATGTTGTCCATGATAAATATGTGCAATTTTATTGGAAAGGTTAATAATTTCTTGTTTTAAAATTTTATGTTCATTACTCTAAAGTGTGTGTGTGTGTGTGTGTTTACGTTTGTGTCAGTCAGGGAATGGGCATGAGAGTGAAGGTGCCAGAGAAAAAGAGACTTAGATCCACCCAGAGCTGCAGTTATATGCAGCTTGGAACCAAACCAATATATACTTTTAAGCTCCGAACAATCAAAATCAGCTGAGCTTTTTTTATCTTGCTTTTAAATACTCTATACTAAATCAGTCTTTGAGAAAAGAGTTCAGGCTTCTGAAATTTTTATCTTTGAAAGTTCATGTTATTGTAACTCATACCTAAGGGTCAAAACATAGGTTAAAGTTGAAATCACCCTTTATACTCAAACTGACTCACAATAATAGTAAAGGTAGGGAGGTATACAATGTGACCAAAGTACAGATACAAAGTCTAATAGGACTGTAAATCTGAGAGCTCCTTTTTTTTTTTTTTTTTTTTGAGACAGGATTTCTCTGCATAGCCCTGGCTGTCCTAGAACTCTCTCTGTAGACCAGGCTGGCCTAAAACTCAGAAATTTGCCTGCCTCTGCCTCCCAAGTGCTGGGATTAAAGGCATGCGCCACCACTGCCCAGCTCGAGGGCTCTTCTTATTAATGGTTTGGAGACCTAACATACACTTCTAGTTTTAACCAAAAATGTCTTTGCCTGGCTAACTTCTTGTTATTTCCTAACACACAATCCAGGAAGCCCTGAATCTCTATAATGCACTGCTGATACTTGCCCCTAGCCCAGGTAAGTTAGGTGTCTTTTTTTCCAAACCTCCTTGCACAAATCTATCACTGAACTTATCACACAGTTTTTTTTTTGTAGTTCTTTTTGTTTAGTTTAGTTTTTTTCTGTTTTATCATTAACTCTGGCTAGCTGGCTGGCTGGCTGACGTGTTCTCTCTCTCTCTTTCTCTCTCTGATACCCAGCATGTTTTAGTAAATGTTTTCTGGCCATAACAAATATCACTGAAGTCCATATTTATAAAGGAGGGGTAATAATACTAATTCTTAATATCTAGCTTCTCTAGAAAATAAACAATCTAATAACAATTTCAACACTAGCTAACAGCAAGCAGATGCAAGCATAGTATAGTATATACTATATATGTATAGTTTTTTTTACTATAGTTTTTTGTTTTGTTTTTGTTTTTTGTTTGTTTGTTTGTTTTTCGAGACAGGGTTTCTCTGTGTAGCCCTGGCCGTCATGGAACTCACTCTGTAGACCAAGCTGGCCTTGAACTCAGAAACCTGCCTGCCTCTGCCTCCCAAGTGCTGGGATTAAAGGCACGTGCCACTCTGCCTAAGCAATTTTTTTTCTTGACCTGACTAAACCTAAGATGATGGTCTGTGATCTTCTATCAGGAGTGTCCAACCTTTTGATATTGCAACCTGATACTATCATCTACAGAGTCCTCTCAGTGAAGATCCATACAATATAGTAAACAAACAAGCAAACAAACAAAATCTAAAAATAACTCAATATTTACATAAATTTATGATTTTTGTATTAGGCCAAACTTGAAGCTATCCTTGGTCACATGCAGCCATCAGAACACAGACTGAATATGCTTATTAGGGCACATCTTATCAGACACACTTAATAGTAAACATTAAAAATGCCAAATTTAAGAGATTTTGTTCTATCCTTTCAAAAATCCTCTTTTGTGAAATGCCAATTTGAACAAAGTGGACACAGAAGTAGACCATAAAGACAGAGATAGTAATAAAATCAACATCAGTCAGCTAAAAGCAATCTCAAGGTACAGTTGGGTCAGTCCATGGCATTACCAGAGCGTGCTATGCCGCTGTCTCTGTCTTCATTCAGTTCTCTTCCTGGCATGTCCATTGGGTTGCTGTGAACTATAAATCAAAACAAATGGTCAGTCATATGATACATTATTATTGAGGTGGATGTTGCTCCTTTTAAATCGCAAACCAGATCATGCTTCATCTCATTGCATTCCTTTTTCAATAGCATGACACCAACCCAACACTTGGAGCTGTTACTCAGTTGAACAAGCTTTCAGATTTATCTCAAGATGTGATGTAAAACTATCCAAGATATAGAATGCACTGAGTAACTAAACTTCATATTTTAAGAACATATTCAAATCCATAGATATTCATACTATTAAAGGAAAAAAAATACTATTGAAGAGTTAGTTACTCGGGCCAGTGACAACTCTATGGTAGTTCCCTCTGATTACGATCTGTAACAATGTTTAAACAGCATAATAAGTAAGATTTAAAACCCTGTATTAAATGTTTGATAACTTTGCTTAAATAGTATGATACCAATTATGTTTAAAAACAGGAAGAGGGCTCTAAGGATATAAATTAGTGATAGAGCAGTGGCTTAGAGCACATATAAGGCCCTGGATTTGATCCACAGCACTAGAAAAACAAAAAACAAACAAGTAAGTGTAAGTGCTGGCAGGATAGTTTGTATATTTCTAAACTAGTTTTATATTTTCCAAGTTTTCTAAGATAAGTATGTATTGTTCATATCTAATGTTTACATGTAAAATAAATTCTAATTAAAACAAGTGGGATATAGCAGGATGTGATGACAAATATTCATAATCCCATTGTAATGGTAGAATAATTATGCCCACATGCCTTTTATTAGAACAGTGCTTGTTCATCTAAATCATAGCTCCAAGAAAAGTTGTCCTTAGAGAAGAGTGTAGATCAGAAAATTTGTAACAATTATAAAGATTGGATATTTCCAGCAATTGGTGAATTACAATACAAAAGCTACTTAGCCATGGAAACAAGAGAGCATAACATCAAATTTTCCAAGGAGCAGTATAACTAATTACTAAGCTAACTACATACTAAATTTTTCTTTTAAGAGTCTAGAGCATAAAATTATAATGGCATACTGAGAAAAAAATGACAAACTGAAGTTTCATGAAAATATCAATCCTATTGATAACACATTTTGTGAAAACTTTAGGAACATACCCAATGGAAAGCAGTTAGTCCCTCCACTTTGTAAGCAATGCTTTCTTAACCATAACCTCTCAACTTCATTCTCTACACTCTCTTGTTTCCACAGCTTCACTAGAGATTCTAGCCACTAGGGCACACCAACTAGTCTACCCACACAGCACATGGCAAACCTGCAAAGAAAGAAGCACTCCTGATCAGGCGGAGCGGACCCTGCTCAGAGAATGCCCGCCTGGGGCTGCAGAACTGTGAAAGACCTATATGGCAAAAATGCAAAAGACACATGAAAGAGGCCTGTTAGAGAAGCCACACTGCATCAGGAAAATACGGTGAGGTAAAGCAACTTAGCAGCAGAGCAACAGGTAAAGCACGCAACGTTTAACCAAAGCAAGAACAACTCAAGTCAGTTTTCCTTTTAGAAAAGTTTAGTTCTCCTTTTGGTCATAGTTTATATCAAACAATAGTTTCATGGCTATTTGTGAATAGATCCATTTATAACAGAAATATTCTTTTGTTAAGAAAGGCAGGACTATTTCAAGTGCTTAACCCTAATGTAAAACATTTTAACCACTCAAAAAGGTAATGGTAGGTACATAATTTAATGTCTGCCAAACTTGTTTTTATTTTTGTTTTGTGGGTATTTCCTTGAAGACAGGGTTTCTCTGTGTAGCCTAGGCTGTCCTAGAACTCACTGAATAGACCAGGCTGGCCTCCAAATCACAGAGATCCACATGCCTCTGCCTCCTGAGTGCTGGGATTGAGGTATTCACCACTAAAACTTGGCAAAAGCCAGTTTTAAAGACATGTTACTGCACTTACCACAAGAACACAGTAAATCTATCAAGGAATTTTATTGACAAATAAGCACAAAATTGTTATTGCTAGCCCACTGATAAAGAACAGAAGAAACTGATGTTTTTAGAGCTGTAGTTAACCACTATGAAAACAAGAGACACAGTACACACTATAACAGCAAGATTCCCAAGAGTACTACACACACACAACCACAAAGAAATAATAGCAGCCTGATTACTGCAAGAAAGAGCATAAAGGCCAGGAGTGGTGGCACACACCTTATCTAAGCAAGCAGATCTCTATGAATTTGAAGCCAGCCTGGTCTACATAGAGAGTTCCAAGCCAGTCAGGGCTACAAAAAGAAATCCTCTCTCCAAAAGAAGCAGGGAAGTGGGAGGGTGGATGTGGGGAAGGAATTAAATCCTGAAATCAAGCAGCTGAATTATGTGTTGCTTTTATTCAATTATGACAGTCTAAGTAAGTGGTTCTTAACTGTTCCTCATGTTGTGGTGACCACCCACCCCCAACTACAAAACTATTTTCATTTCTACTTCATAACTGTAATTCTGCTATTGTTATGAATCATAATACAAATATCTCATATTCAGGATATCTGATATGTGACCTCCTGTGAAAGGCTCATTCAACACCCCTTTCCCAAAAGAGGGTGCAACACACAGGTTTAGAAGCACTGGTCTAAGAAGTTATGTAGGCGTTGTATGCCTAGGACAGACAGCCTTTTGCTTTAAGTAGCATCTGTATTTCTCAAATTGCTGATACTATTTTTTTCTGCAACAAAAATTTCTGTAATTATAATGCAGCAATCCTTTGATTTCTCAATGTTCAACTCTTTCTTAAACACTCTCTAGCTATTTCAAAATTTAACATCTTTAAAGTCCTTCCTCCCCTATATTTCCTTACAAAAGTCTGTATATGTGGACATCGGTGTAGATGCACAAAGAGCTTTCAGACTGAAACTGTCCTCTTCTTATCACTCCACCTCCGAAGTTACTCAAATCCTTACCTGTCTTTGCCAATTCCTGCCTAACATGAAATAATAGGTAACAGTAAAACCTTATGATGCCAGTCAGTTTCTCAAGAATTCTGAGAAGTTCATCCTATCTTCCTAAACTAATTCTAAGTCAGCCAGGGTCTCAACCCAACATTCTCAGAAAATTATATCTTGCTTTAATTTCATTCTCTCAATGGTTTCCTTTTTTCCAGAAATACCTATATATAATCAAATCTCTTTCATGTTTCTTCAATTAAGTATCTATTCTTACAGTTGTTCACTTTTTGAAATGTAATTAAAGGATACCTGGAGGTCCCTAAGACCCTTCCAGGTGGTCAGTGAAGTCTTCCATTTCCCAATGACTTACCTACAGGAGGTGAGATTTTTTCTTGACATATTTTAATGCTAACTACTTATACTCACTACACATTCTTTTGTACATATAAATCAGATTTGATTATGTTGTTGGATTCAAAACAACTTTCTGTTGAAGCCTTGAGAGTATATCTAAAAGATTTCAATTGTGCTTTAAACTCTACTAGACATCTGTGCGAGGTTGTAAATTACCCATAACATACTCTCAGCCAGTAATTAAATACAGAGGATACAAAGTGCAGGCCTTTTCTGGGGCGACATGAGGCACTTCTGACAACCAGGCCTTCCTCCTTGTCTTGCCAAAGCTTTCCTCCTTAGACAGCTATCACAGCTGGGGCACTGATACATAATCTTTGATACTTTCTCCTTTACTTGGAGATAGATATGCATCACAAAGTATGTTTCCTTTGGCTTTTCCCACCTCGCTCATTTTTTTTTTTTATCTCACAGTCATTTTCTCACATTTCATTTCCAGTTATGAAAACTTTACATTGCTAGTTGTGTCACAGCACTTGCTTTAGAAAACAAGTGAGGAAACTAGCGTGTTCTCACTGGGGTGTGACAACATGAAGCATGGATGACAATTTGTTGCCGTGGCCCACAGTACCCCTGCCATCTTGCTCTTGCTCAATTCTTTCTTTTCTTCATTTTTTTTGTCTATTTTTGAGATTGTGTCTTAATAGCCTTTCTCCCTTTCCTGCCCTCCCTCCAAGCCCTCCTGCACAGCCTCACCTCAATCCTTTCCTTTCCCTTCCCTCCACTGTGTGCTCCACTCACATGAACTTATTTCCATGCTTTATGATGGTGTGTCCCTTGCTCTGTTATGTACTACTGCTTCTTCCAAGGTAGCTCTTTCCAAGAACCATATAAATAACTCTTCAAATTTAGGTGTCCTACTCTCAAGAATGTCTTCCAAAACTCTCCAAGAGGGAATTCATGTTTTTATTTTAAAGATTTATTTATTTATTTTATATATTTGAGTACACTGTAGTTGTGAGCTTTCATGTAGTTGTTAGGACCTCTGCTCACTTCAGACGCTCAGCGGATAAGAGCACCAACTGCTCTTCCGAAAGTCCTGAGTTCAAATCCCAGCAACTACATGGTGGCTCACAACCATCCGTAATGAGATCTGATGCCCTCTTCTGGTTGCGTCTGAAAACAGCTACAATGTACTTATTTATAATAATAAATAAATCTTTGGGCCAGAGTGAGCGGGGCTGACCAGAGTGAGTGGGGTCTACTGGAGCGAACAGGGCAATCGAGCAGAAGTCCTAAAGTCAATTCCGAACAACCAGATGAAGGGCTCACAACTATCTGTACATTATATGTGTGTACTCATAGACATAAAATAAATAAATAAATAAATCTTTAAAAAATACTTGATTAGTCAACTGGAAACATAAAGTCAGAAATGGGTTTCAACTATCCTTAATTCACAGTTAGGAGTGTAGAAATGCAAGCCATGCATTATTTAAAGGCTGTATCTTGATTAAATGGATTACATTTCTCCTCTATATTTCAAGAGAAAGATAAAATACATCTAGCCTCCATAGTATGACTTACTTTTTTATAAAAATTTTTTTTAAAGATTTATTTATTTTATGTATGTGAGTACACTGTACTGTCTTCAGACACACCAGAAGAGGGCATTGGACACCATTACAGATGGTTGGTTGTGAGCCACCATGTGGATGCTGGGAATTGAACTCAAGACATTCTGGAAGAGCAGCCAGTGCTCTTAACCGCTAAGCCATCTCTTCAGCACAAATATAAGTGACTTTTTTGTTTTTTTCTTTCAAGACAGGGTTTCTCTGTGTACCTCTGGCTGTCCTGGAACTCACTCAGTAGACCACGTTGGCCTGGAACTCAGAAATCCACCTGCCTCTGCCTCCCAAGTGCTGGGATTAAAGACATGCGCTACCACTGCCCGGCAGTAAGTTACTTTTATAACTATCAATTCATGTGTACTGTTAAAATGAACCACTTTCAATAAGTCCTTGGAACTTTTAAAATGGCATTTCTTTGTTCAGGTTTTTTTTCCTGTCTGTCTATCTGTCTGTCTATCTGTGTCTTTGTTTGTTTCTTTCTTTCTTTCTTTGTTTCCCTCTCTCTCTCTCTCTCTCTCTTTCTCTTTCTTCTTTTTGTTTTTGTTTTTTGAGACAGGTTTTCTCTGTGTAGCCCTGTCCCAGAACTCACCCAGGCTGGCCTTGAACTCAGAGATCTGACTGCCTCTCCCTCTCGAGGGCTGAGATTAAAGGTTTGCTTTATTGCAGCTTTACTTCATAAAAATCAGTAATTAAAATCAAGTAAATTAGAAAGAACTTTTTCTATAAGCTGACCTACACTGTAAAATAGACACAAAGACTAACCCACAGTGAAGGCTTGATAGCATCTCATTTGATGAATGCTTAACAGCATCTCATTTGAATAAACAAATTTAAAAACTATTTATTGAATACAATGCTATACCATTGAAACAGGGAGAGAAAGAAAACCGTGTATTTTCCACTAATACAATTAATGAGTATTTATAAAAATTAGCCATAACCAAGCATGCTGCCACACATTTGTAATCCCTGCACATGGGCTATAAAACATGCCTAACACTAAGACTAACCTACAGCAAATGCTTAACAGTACCTTATTTGAATAAATGTAAATTTAATGAGAAAATTTACTCAGGGCTACATAGGAAATGCCAGGAAAGCTTGAAATAATATATTAATAAAATCACATCTTAAAAACAAACAAAAAATCATCTAAATAAAAGTTTTTACTAAGTAGTGGTGGCTGTCCACTCCCTGATATTATGCATCAGAAATATTATCAAGCAGCAATTTAGTTATGCTTTCTAGACAAGAAGTTGCAGAAATACTATGTCATTTTAAAATGTATCACACATTGTGAACCATAATTAACTAAATTAAGCTATTATTTTAATAAGCTTCTTAAAAATCATTGTTTGAGCATCTGCTCATATGAAGCACAATTCATAAAAATGAACACCATTTTAAAATGACTTTTAGGTTAGAGAAGAGAGTAGGGATAGTCTTCCCAACTGAAATATTCCAGAGAGCTGGTAATGGCTTTCAATATCAATGACATAATCTTTCAAAAAATACATCTAATTTAAAAAACAAAAACCAATAAAGATATATTCTTTTTATAGATACAAAATTAATATTACATTAAAATTGAAGAGATAATATTTCCCAAATAATAGGGAGGTTACACATGTGAAATTTAAACAACCTTTCTATTTACACCATTAGAAGCTCTTGGGTTATACAAGAAATCTATATAACTAAGAAGTAATGTCAAATCTTATGCTGTTAACATTTTTTAACTTTATAAAATGAAAATAAACCACCTACCTATATTTCCAAGCAGCCCATTAATAACTGTGCTACTATCAGCCTTTAATGTATTACTGTCCTGATTGATGAATTCAAGACTGTCTTGCAGTCTACAGAGGAAAAAAAAAAAAAAAACCAAACAAATTCCAAATACATTTAACGGTAATTCTTCATACATCCCAATGAAATTTCAAGTGTAAAAATTTTTGAAATACTTTAGGTAAAGAGGACTACTGGGAATAGGAAGGATAACAGGGGTTGGATATGAACAAAGTATAATGGAATGAAAATATCACTATGAAACCTTTCCTTTTACATATTAGCCAAAACCCTTAAAGTTAAAACTACTACTATTAAGACTATAAGTATAAACTATGATGATAGCTATATAATCAACTGCTTAAGCAATTGGTTAGTAAGCTGTACCTGAAGGCCATATAGAGCTGATGTACTTTTTATAAACAAAGTTTCACAAGAGGAAAGTTCATGCTTATTCATTTATATGTTGCTTAAGGCTTCTTTAATGCTGTAAGGCCAGCAGTGGGAACTAAAGCATACTATACAGCTCACAAAATAGAAAAGTTACCAAGTGGCTCTTTTAGAAATAAGTTGTTGACACTAACATACAGCATAGATAAGGTTTCCCTCATATTTTGGACTAAAAATATTTTGTTAACATTTGGGGTTAGAAATGGTCAAAGGAAGACTTGTAGGTGAGGAAGGGAAGGAGAGCAGCAGGAACAGCAATCAAATAATCACACACTAAGAATGGTGTATATTACTTCTTTTATTCTCTTTGAGAAGAGCAAAAGTAAAATTACTATGTTTTCCATAAACTTTAGGAATTATAAGTTAAAATTTAGAAAAAGAGGACTATTTCATTTTCACTGCACTATGAAACTTAAAAGGTTTGACAACATTTTTTCAAGTATCCCTATATTTTTAAAAACATCTACCTTTTCCTTCCTTCCTAAAAGAAAGGTAAAAGTACGCTACAGATAGCAGAAACCTCTACAATAAGAACCTCTCAAAGAGAAGTCTCAAAGGCTCACAAGAATTTCTCTAGAGTAGGCAGGTTCCCTGCTGCTTCTCCACTCATTTAGATATGTTGGATTACTCCAGGATTCAAGCTAGTCAGTGATCTGATTTGGCACCTGTGGAACTCCACTAACCTAACCATACACCCTAACTCAGCACTTGGTTTACTAGGGTTCTGCTACATAGCCTGTTATCCCTAGGAGGCCCAATCTTGTTTCTACTTCACTGTTCCAGTCTAAGCAAGATCAGCTTATAATCTCCCTGTAGCTATTCTATATGTGGAGTGTGGGGATAACTCTGATTTACCAGTGATATGGCTGCCTAAGGCCATTCTCGTCTGTGGGCTCTGCACACTGAGGAATGTAAAGTGTGAATGGTAGTCAGCCCAGGAGAGTAAGACTGAAAAGCAGCACACCAGTCTAGGATGGAGATGCACCCAATAGTCTGCTTCTAGACAAACCTTCTGGAAAACTACAGAAAAAGAAATCAAATCTATATATTCAGTATATTCAGAAAGGGTGTATAATCTGGACTTCATAAGCTTTCAAACTTGCGCAAGATATAGACTTGAAATTGTGCTATAATTTAAAAAAGTCATTTTTAATATTTATCTTTGTATATCTTAAATATCAATATCCCCCTGCATCCACAAGCACTTACGTATTGAGACTCCCACAGATACTACTGCCAGTCCGTGCAGTGAAAACTTTGCTAAGCATGAGCTGTGGAGGAGACCTATGAAAGAACACAGAATGACAGAAGAGATTTAAATTAAAATACATAACTTTTGATATATTGTAAGTAAAAAAATGTAAGTTACAGAGATTTCATGACATCATCACAATGGCTGAGAAGAAGTATTAAAACTATGGACATCATAAGCTGGGATCTAAAAGCTCAATATGAGTAAAGAACTAAGAAATCATCTCATTTTCAAAAATCCTGACCATCTAAAATGAGTATAACTAAGAAGAACTGAACTCCCTCACCGGATCTGATGAATTTTTAAGGTGGATCCTTTGTAGCTCATTGCTACTGAGCCAAACATCATCTCTCCAAGCATATTGGCATCAGAAGAACACCGAGAACCCTGAATAAAATTTAAAAACAAAAATGAAATAATTAAAAGCCTTATGATTTCTAATATTAATTGTCTTTATAACTTTAATTCTACATTATGCAAACTGTTTTGTAATTTGTTCTTCATCATGTGATTTCTTAAACTCAACCATATCATTAAACAGAAATTTTACTCATTTTTAAAAGTGCATGGATACTGGTAGGTATAGTAGTCTGTATAATCCTAACAGTGGAAAGACTAAGGCAGGAAGATCTCAAGTTTGAACTCAAGTAGGATACTTAGGGAGACTCTGGCTCATTTATAGGAGGGAGGGAGGGAGGGAAGACTGGGAGGGAGAGAGGTGGGAAGAAGGAAGGGAAGTAGTTGCACAGAATTGATTAATCCCACACTTCATGGCTGGGGAGAAGACTTAATAGTTAATACTACTTGCTGCTCTTGCAGAACACCTGGGTTTGGTTTCCTGCACCCACATGGAAGTTCACAACAACCTGTAACTTCAGTTTCAGGAAATCTGACCTCCCTTCTAGGCATGTGTGTAGAGCTCATACATAAATCTTGGAAAAACACCCACACACATGAAGTAAAAATAAATACATCTTGAAAATAATTTTCAAAAATTTTTTGGTTTATAAAAAAAAGGACAAAGAAAATAAAGTATATATATATATATATATATATATGCATATATATATACACACATACATACACAGTGGAATATATTTCAGTCTGAGAGAAACATTTTAGAGCATGCATTATCATAAATAAATATTTTAAACACCTTAAAAGTTATCATTTTTAAGCATCTTTTGCCTGCATGTACATCTGTGCACCACATAAATGTGTGATACCACTGGAAGCCAGAAGAGGGCACCAGATCCCACATGATTAGAGTTACAGATAGTTGTAAGTCAATATTTGAGTGCTAGGAATTAAACCCTGGTCCTCTGGAAGAACAGCAAGTGATCTTAACAACTGAGGCATCTCTCCAGGCCTGCACAGATGATGCTTAAGGGCAGCATATTAAATGAAACAAGGTAATCACAGAAAGTTAAGCATTACATATACTTCCACTTATATGAGGTATCTAAGAAAGTCAAATTCAGGGAGCCAAAGAACAGAATTGGTAGTTACCAGGACCTTAGCAAAGGAGAAATGAAACATTTCTAATCAATGGGCATTAAGCTTCAGTTAAGAAACTAAAATAAACTCTTGAGATCTGCTGCACAACTTCATATCTATAGTCAAAAGCAAACAAAGCATTGTATACTAAAAGTTTAGCTAAGAAAAAGACTTAAGCTAGGTGTGGTGATCCCAGCACTTAGGAGACAAAGAAAAGATTTACTTCAAATATTAGAAATGTCTTTTTTCTTCAAAGAACTTGATATTGTACCTTAATTATTGCCACCAGAATTATAAAATCACTAAAAAATCAAAAATCCATTTTGTTAGTATTCATACACCATGGTAAACATCACTAACTACAAATACAAAGTACTCTCTGCGTAATTTTTTAAAAACTTTAGCTGGTGGTTTGTGCCTTTAATCCCAGCACTCAGGAGGTAGGGTGGACCGTCTCTGCAAGTCTGAGGACTATACACTGAGTTCCAGGCTAGCCAAAGCTACATAGTGAGACCTTGTCTTAAAAATGTTACTTATTACTTATGTGTGGTTGTTTGTGAATACATCATGCTATAGCACAAAAGTAGAAGTCATAGGACAACATTTGGGACTCAGTTCTCTCCTTCCACTATATGGGTCCTGGGAAGGGAACTCAGGTTGAACAGCAAGTACTTGTACTTGCTAAGCTATGTTATCAGCCCTCTCCACTTGATTTTTGAAGCCTAGTTCATTCTAAGACATCAATGTGCCCAACTGAAAGGAATGCTATTTCATATTCTCACTCACTGATGTAAGATGGCCTAAGAGTAGAAATTTTGGAGTAGCAATTTTCAGAACTACTGACTCACATATACTTTAAAGAATTGGTTAATGAAATTCAAATGCAAATCACAAGAAATGGAGCTGCTATTTTTTGGGTAACAGAACACATTATATCTGACAAAGAGGTCATACATCTTCAAGTCAATAAATCCCATGCACTACATGACTCCAGACTGGTTATGAATCCTCAATTACAGTTCAGTTAAGCATTCCATGGAGATAATCTAATAAAATCATGTAATTTGATATTACAATTCATTGTCTGCCCAACAGTATCAACTAACCTGAATCCCTG
This sequence comes from Mastomys coucha, assembly GCF_008632895.1. Taxonomy (NCBI): domain Eukaryota; kingdom Metazoa; phylum Chordata; class Mammalia; order Rodentia; family Muridae; genus Mastomys; species Mastomys coucha. The sequence continues at coordinate 49,513,426 of NW_022196911.1, read as the reverse complement.
AGAGCTCTCAGAGAGTAAGCCTCCAGCCAAAGAGCAAAGGCTGGACAAAGGCCACAGGGCTGCCTTGTCCTGCCTCAGCGGAGAGGATGTGCCTAATCCTACAGAGACTTGATGTGCCAGGGTAGGGAGATACCCAGAGGGGGTGTCCACCTTTTCAGAGGCAAGGTAAGGGGGATGGGAGGAGGGACCCTGTGCTACCGGAGGGGTAGCAGCATTTGGGTTGTAAATAAATAAATTAGTTAATTTAAAAAAAATCATTGTCTGCTGTAACATATACCAAATGGTTAATGTGAGCATCAGACACTGTTATAGATTTTCATGTGAAACAATCCACAATAAGGTCATAGAATTAACAAAGTGCTGCTATCACTGCTGCCTTTTAAATGCTTTTTTTAAAAGGTCTACTCATTCCAGGTACTCACTCCTGGAAAGTAATTAAAAAATAATATTTGAATTCCTAGAGATCATATTTTATCTAATGTATCAAATATAACTGAATGCTTTTGGGTTTTTTGGTTTTGTTTTGTTTTGTTTTAAAAAGTATACTTTTTGGGATTCTGATACAAAATGAGATTATAATGAGATACCTTTTGTATCTACACTCTTGGTACAACTTAACAAATTAGAAAATGTCTCACAATTTTCTGTTATATAGGAGCTATATGGCATATTACTGTTGTCAGGCTCTTGTTAAGGTATTATGCCTAAGGCAAGGCAAAAACAAGAGAAAGGCAAGAGTGTAACTGAAAATTACCCCCTAACATGCAGATTTTAGTAACATCAGAATCCTTTGCCTTATCAATGGCATACAAAGTTAAATTTCTACTCAAGAGCAACCATCTCTTACAAACACAATGACCAAGAGTCTATTTTAGTACTACTATATACAAAGTTTGTTTGATTTGCATAACCTTGGGATGACATAAATTCACAGCAGCTGACATGAACTTAGTATGAAACTCAATTGATCTTATTTCATATAGTAAGCTTATATACAAGTTCCTATGTAGCTACTGATTCATTTAATTTTATATCCTAAAAAAAATAAAAAATCCACTTACTTGTAAAAAAACAGATACGCATATATCTTTGCAGTTACACTTTAATTAATGGACAAACTGTATTGGTTTATTACTTAATAAAAAGGTACAAAATTAAATATTCTGGGTACTCAATAAAATGAGCTGATATAAAGATGGGGGAAATATCCGCTACCAATACCATAGACCTCTGTGTTTTCTTATTCTTTTTCTTAAATTCTTAAAACTTCCTTGTTTAGTAAATGTATCCATCTCTACAGCTACAATGTAGGCTGCAGGAAGGTACAGTCTAGTTGCTACTATAACCTGATCCCTAGGAAAGTGATGAAAATAACTTGTAAATGAATAAATGAGTGATCTTACCTGGTATTTGGGACACTGGTCTTTTACATCAGAAGATAAAGTGATAGAGCTATCCAAAGAGGAAGAACTATCTCCTCCTGGCTTCAGCTGGCAGCACTTCCCAAAGACCTTGACTTGAGCATCATTACATAGCTTCTGAAACACAGAGGATACTTCATTTATAATCCAATACATTCTTTTAGTATATATAGACTAACCATTTAGTCTATGAGGAAGGAGAAATGTAAAGTAGACTTACATTTTTATTATAGATTCATATATCTGTTAATTGTTTGTGAATGGAGTAAGCAGTTCTAGGCCTGAGCACAGGGGCATGTGCATGGTAAGCACATATTCTACCGCTGGGCTACAAACCCAGTCCCATGTCAAATCTTCTAAAATTAAATGTATTCATGTGAAGAACAGATAAAGAATACATTTTAAATTTAGATGATTATGCTATCAAGTAAAACTAGATAAAAGGCTCACTTTCTTTTTAAAGATGTACTTTCATATATATTTGTGTTTTGCTGGCATGTATGTTTATACACGATATGTGTGCCTGGTGCCCATGAAGCTAGAAGGTGGTGTCTGATTCCCTGGAATGTAATTAAGGATGCTTGTGAGCTGCCACGTAGGTGTTGGGAACAAAACCTTAGTCCTCTGAAAAAGCAACAAGTACTTTCAACTATGGAACCATCTTTCCAGCCCCAGGACTCATTTCTTTGATTTGATTCCTTTTCCTCTTTTCTCCATCCCCACTGGACCCTGGAGATTTCATTGTTCACAACTATCAAAGTTGCAGTCCACTTAGTGACACCACTAAAAAAATACTTCAATGCTTTATCAATTTCAAGTATGTTCACTCTCCCATGTACAAGACCTCAGATTTTCAGAACAAGCAATCAGAATAAAACTGCAAATTTCTGGAGTAAATATTTTATAGTTGCACTATACCAAAGGCACTTTAAAACAAGGTACAGAAACATCCACATCCTCTGCAATCAAATGCTTCAAATAAAAGAGAAAGGGGTTTTAGAGCTTTTGAGTAGATATGCTGAGTTCGAATCCTATGAAGAGGTTGTTTGAGGTCTTTAAATCTTCATTTTTTCTCTGGGGAAAGGGAAGGGAAACCATAATGATACCTGTGGCATGTCTAATTATAATAGTCTAGAGAGATATAGCAAACAAATTGGAAGTCAAAGACCTCACTAGATATTTAAATTTTTATTATATACTTATTATTTCATTTAAATGCTTGTTAATACCATTTAGTATTGGTATGCTTGGCCATATCTTTTTTCTTTATTCTCTCATCTATTACATCCTGACTACAGTTTCCTCTCCCTCCACTCTTCATAGTCCCACCCCCCAACTTCCCTCTCCCCCAATTCCACTCGTCCTCCATTTCCCTTTAGAAAAGAGCAGGCCTCCTATGAATATCAACTAAACCTGTTCTTGGTTATATCTTAATAATCTTATTACTTACTAACAGAATGTTGCCAGCAAAATACAAAAACAGCCAGAAAGTGGTGCCACACTCCTTTAATCCCAGGCCTGGGGAAGCAGAGGCAGGTTGGAGGCCAATATGGACTACAGAGTGAGTTCCAGGACAGCCAGGACTACACAAAGAAACACTGTCTTGAAATACATAAACAAGAAAACCACTAGTCCTCATGTATATTTTCTTTAATATTCAGTATGAATGATAACTATTAAAATATCTCCATTTGCATAGGAAAAACCTGAAGCAAAGAGATAATATTAAATAACTTCTTCCAGAGTTATACCAGGCCTAAGTCTGTTATATAATTACAAACAAAACTCAGTAGGCTTTACTTACCTCATACCACAAAGCATCCTTTCATCAGTCAGTCAAAGTACTGAAGTGCTATACATGTCTCAACCATCTCAAGCTGCTCCCACCAAAAGAGAAGTCCCAAGCTCACTCCTTCCTCTTCTTGTCCCTGTCCACAGATTTCTCTAAGAATATCTGGCTTATTTTAGTGAATAAAAGAACTTAGAAAAAAAATCATTTACATGCTAGATATATTTACTATATTGGATTCTCATTGCCCCTACATTTTCTAAATGGGCAGAGCTTGAAAGTACGTGTGTGTGTATGTGTAGATACACAAGCACAGCTTTATAGATATTTGGTGGGTTTATTTATGTTTGTGGGTTTAAAACACACACACACACACACACACACACGTGTGCATGCGCACACACACACACAAACACACACCAGTAAAGTAGGTAGAGCTGGAAACAAATCATTCTGAGTAAGGTAACCCAGAAAGACAAATATCATTTTTTTCTCTCATTTATGGATATGAGCTTTGAATCTTCATTTGGAATATCTACAAAGGCCAAGAAATTGCTAAGGGACCACAGGAAGAAGCTGTCAAGGGAGGAGAGAAAGAACACACTGGCATAAAATGTTTAAAATGAATAATGGAACAGAAAAAGTTAAACTGGGTCTGGAAATGGAGAGTAAGATAGAAGAAGGAATATGGGGAGGGATAAGGAACACTAAAGGCCTTTCAAAAAAGACATGTAGAAACCTACTAATGTAGAAGCTTCCTAACACACACACACACACACACACACACACACACACACACACACACACACACACGGCAACAGTGACCCTAACTAGACACCAGAAGAAGCTTAACTAAAAAGCCCATCACCAGGATGGGTTTCTCCTTTTGGAGTTGTTTCCAGTGAGGTTCCAGAGATCTCCAAACATTACTGGATATTGCACTGGTCTTGATTACATTCTAGAACTTTATGTAAGATCCTACTGCTGAAAACTTAAGTAGAAGTTTCTGGTTGCTTCATGTGATCCTGATTCACATGTTTTGTTGAGGCAAGACCTGTGGGGGGACATGTAATGTTTGAATAGAGTATAAATGGGACTCAATGGAAGTAATAGGGCACTTGCATAGCTAGCTGTACAACTCTTCATTGGTTTCTCCTGGCATTCCATCTGGTCCTGGTTGTTCCTGCTGATTCGTGCCAATTTAGCAGAAGCCTGGCAGTTTCTGCTGGATCATGGCACCATTGCTGATTTGTGTTTGGTGACACTAATCTAAGCCTACAGAAAACAATGCATCCAATTTTATCATAGACTATGATGATACCAAGCTGGAACAGACCTGAGAACTTCAGTCCTATTAGCTACCTTCCATAGTACTAAACAGTGCTATGCAAGCTACTAGAGGAGAAAAGTAATCATCAATCCCAGCTATGAACCCTGCAAGTGACAAGAATGACTGGTCTAGAAAGACATATGTGCTGGTGCAATAGTGGCATCAACATCATAGGAGTAACCAACCACTTTATAGTTAGATTTAAGTCGTACTCCACAAGATAAAACCCATACTTAGGGGGTTGGAGAGATGGCTCAGTTGTTAAGAGCATCGACTGCTCTTCCGAAGGTCGTGAGTTCAAATCCCAGCAACCACAGGATGGCTCACAACCATCCATAATGAAATCTGATGCTCTCTTGTAGAGTGTCTGAAGACAGCTACAGTGTACTTACATATAATAAATAAATAAATCTTAAAAAAAACAATAACCCATATTTAGTTTCATTAGTTTCATTCTGAAACTTATGGCTCAACAGGTCATAGATTCGAGGGAGAACCAATTAGTATTATGCTGCTATATAAAGACACTATTAAACTTACTCCTAATGATGTATCATTATATCAATAAATCAACACACCTCTCAACCCTTACCTGAGAACTTCTATTTGTGACATATTGTGATTAGCATAGTGATCTACAACTAACCAAGATGCAAAGAGTAGGAGAAAGTTTAGCTCTAAGGAAACACATATACTTCACTTCCTAAGGTTCAGAGATCATTGCAATAAAGAGGTGGAACAGGGTAAGGAGCCAGAGGTACAGATGACTACAAGGAAACATTATCTTCTAGATACAGACACAGAGAGCAGCTACACATATGACACACAGTGGTCAAAACAGCACATACAAAATCTGTGCAAGCCCAAGCCAGAATGGATCCCAGAAAATAGAGGGGAGAAGGGCACACAATCCCATCCCTAGCTGTAGAGTTACTGGCAACTACTAGTTGCTGGCAGCGGGGCGGGTGGGGGGTGTGCGGGGAGAAACAGCTTTCTCTAAGCCCAGCCCCTAGCAAGCTGACCATGCCACAGTAGAAGGCCACATATTTAAAAATATTTGGACAGCACAAATTTGTATTGAAGAATTTTTAAGTGGTACAAAGTTGGGTACATAGGGAGAAGGGTTGATCTAGGAAGAGTTGGGGAAGGAAGTGTGGATATGATCAAAATATGTTGTATGAAACTCTCAAAGAACTAAAAAAAAAAATTTGAGGTGTCTGTCTGAACACAAGTCTTGCATTAGTAGACAATGCTAACACAGGGTTTATTAAATGAAAATTTCAGGGCCAGGGATGGGCCACCACCCTGAGTGTTTGGTCAGAGAGGTCCTAGAGGTCTTCAAAACAATACAAGCTATTGCCATTATTCTTGGTTGCCAACCATATTTAGATAGTAAGACCCTATTACTAAAGATATAACACACTTTGGTTGCAAGACATAAAGAAATCAATTTAAAACTGACCTGAAAACTTCCTTCCTGATGGCTATTTTTCATATTGCAGAAGGTGTTATGTAGTCTACTGTGGAGGAAAGTGGTATTACTCAGCAGTGAACCCTAAATGCTACAATACTGACCTGCTGGGCACTATGTACTCACTGGTACAACAGTGATGTAAAGGTTACAGGGAGGTCTGTTTCACAGAAGTGAATTCACGGTTAGTACTACAAACCTGCTCAACAGCTCATGCTCCAGTAGCTCTGGCTCTAGCTGGGAACCTACTACTTTTGTTTTGTTAAATAAACATATCATCAAACCACATTTTAAAAAATTATGTTTATGCCCACATAGTACTGATGCTGTCGGTTTTGTTCAGAAAAGTATCTTTTCAAGCCAAATGTTTGGTACACACCTTTATTCCCAGCACTTGGGAGACAGAGATAGGCAGATCCCAGAGTTTGAGGCCAGCATGGTCTACAGAGTGAGTTCTAAGACAGCCAGAGCTACACAGTGGGAGTGGAAGGGAGATAACAAAGGCTATTGAGGACGAGAAGAAGGTTGAGTAGTAAGTGTATAACACTGCAATTAGGAGAAAGGACAGATTACTATTGGAACGTCCAGAGACAGAGACCAAGATACTTCATGGAAAGACCACTCAAAAGGAGAAACTAAGAAGAGATAGAGAGAACACTAAAAACAGACACCAAGGATAGCCTAGCAGACAAAAGAGATATTAGTCGACACTGAGAGTGATAAGGAACAGATACAGAGAAGGGCTGTGGGATACGAAGACCATATCTCTCCCAGATTAATCTTAAAACATGAATCCATGAAGGGATGGTACTTGAGTTATGGACTTTGGAATGTTCTCTGGTCATAATGCAAAAGCATCTCATAAATGGGAAGAGCACCCATGTAGTTTTAAATTTTTCTAAGGCCTACTTTTAATAATGGTTCTTAAATGCTTTAACTTCCCTTCTAGTCTACCACCCATCAAAGATGGTGAAAAAGAAAGGTTATTAGGATATAGGGCAAGTGAACTTGTTTAGAAATGGTTCTTTGGAGCAAATCCCATCTGCATTGTCAGGAAATCAGCAGTTCAGTTCACAGGTCAAGCTCCCACATCGTCCTGCAGACTTTTCAACTGCTATTTCCTCCCATTTCAGCTTTTATTTTACACGTTTTCAGTAAGGCCCCCCCTTAAAGGACAGTCACTCAGACTGATGGGAACTTGGTTCTTTCCTGTTGGCAGCTTAGTAAATATTCAGTAAGCTTTCTTCACGGTGTTTTCACAATTTGGAATTATGTGTATATTTATTTGTTCAGTATCTACCTATCCTAGTAGGATGTCTGACTATGGAAACCGAGAGCACAGAAAATCTCCAAGTGCTTACTTAGTATTTTATATACTCTTGAGTAACTTCATCTTTTTCATCAGATTATGAAATATAAAAAAAAAGAGATAAACAATCTAAACAAAGCACAATCTCACAGAGGTTGAAAATTCTTAATGATTAGAAGGAATACTGTAAAACTCAGCAATTAAAAAAGAGATGAATATCTTATTAAATGCTACTATAGTAGTTGCTAAAGATACTTGTAAAAAGACAATGGACTAAGACAGACATATTCAAGTTTTTTTTTTTCAGAAGGCAAAAATCTCAAATGAACCCAATTCTAAATATCAAAACAAACAAACAAAAAAAAAACCCAACTGATAGGAAAACTTTCCCCAAAGCATTGTTTTCAGTTGGTTATTGGAATGCTGGTAGAAAGTGCCAACCTAAAGAGAAGGAGAAACCTATTCTAGGACAAGGGCTTATTGTTTTTCTCTTACTATGTAATGGCAGTAACCAACACTAGGCTCTCTTGGCCAACCAAGTACATATCTTGTTGCTACTAAACTAGTAACAATGTACAAAACACGGTGTCACAGATTTGCAGAATGGATACAGGTTCCACTTTAATGTAGGACAAAGTATGTTATCAGACTATAGACTTAATTTGCTTTATCCCATCAGATAAATTTTTCTCTTCTCTAGGTCTCACTTTCCCTGATTGCTCAATGAGAGGTCTAACCAGGTTCTCTCTACGGTTCCCAGTAGTTCCTAGATCATGTTTAACACCATCACCATGTAAGGCAGTGGTTCTTAACTTTCCTAATGCTGTAACCCTTCAATACAGATCCTCATGTTGTGGTGACCTCCAACCATAAAATTATTATCATTATTACATCATACTTGTAATTTTGCTACTGTCATGAATGTAAATAACTATGTCTTCTGAAGATTTCAGGTGACCCCCATGAAAGAGTGTTTGACCCCCAGAGAGGTTGTGACACACAGGTTGAGAATCACTGATATAAGGGAATAAATGTGAAACAAAAACAGTTCTGGCTAGACTGATGACAAGTAATACAAATGTTGTCCTTTTTTTTTTTTT
>NW_022196911.1:49499352-49504857 GCF_008632895.1 Mastomys coucha | reverse complement strand
AAAAAAAAAAAACACTCAGAGCTGGAGAGATGGCTCAGTGGGTAAGAACACCGACTGCTCTTCCAAAGGTACTGAGTTCAAATCTCAGCAACCATATGGTGGCTCACAACCATCTGTAATGAGATCTGATGCCCTCTTCTGGCATGTCTGAAAACAGCTACAGTGTACTTACATATACTAGATGAATAAATCTTTAAAAAAATTAAATAAAAAAAACCTCATGGAGTGGGTCTTAAATTAAATTTCTTACTCGATCAAGCTTTGTGTCACCATTGTTCTAGCTTATCTTCCAGACAGGGATCAATATAGATCAAAGGGTTTATAGTAGGGTTGGTATTTACATTTCTCCTTTGGTAGCATTCAGAATATCTTCCTGTATCAAAAATACTGTTAGCATTCTGTCTAAACTCCACCCACAGACACCTGGCAGTAGCCAGGTAGGTCTGACCCACCCACCATAAAAGGGGCTGCTTGCCTCCTCCTCCCTCTCTTGTTCTCTTGCTCTCGTTTCTTTCTTGCCCTCTTGGGCTCTTCCCTTCCCCCCTCTCCTATTCCCTTCTCCCTCTCTCCATGTGTTCATGGCTGGCTTCTATTTCTCTACTCCCTCCCTCTCTGCCTTTCTCTGCCTCTACTACCTTCTTAAATCCCCTCCCCATACCCTGAATAAACTCTATTCTATACTATACCTATACCGTGTGCCTGGTCCCTCAGGGAGAAGAGATGCCTCGGTACGCGCTCGCTGAGACATCCCCTTCCCCAATACCTCATCACACACTCCCATAGAACATATTCCCTCTCTCTTTATCTTTTAATAAACACATCAGATACTAGCACATAGAGTGAAGGCTCTATGTAGGAACCAGCTCTACTTCTCCATGTTCAGTAAGCTGTGTATGTGTTATCTTCAGCAATGGAGCCTTGTCATAAGTTTGTGGAGAGCAACCTATAGTTCTGACAACAGCATGGGTTGTTTGGGAGTTCCTGTTGGACCTTTTTGGCCAACAATTCAATGAGATATAACCTATTCCTAGTACTGGAAGCTTCATTATGATGACAAGAGATATCTAGTTGGAGCTCTGTCTCCCCATTATATACATACATATTTTAGGAAGCTTCTACAATATTAAGTTTTCATACCCAGCAGTGCTTGAGTGACCAAGAACCTGAGATAGAGGAAAACCAAATACTACTGTTCTACTGAAAGAATGCAGTAATTCAAAATTTGACTCCAAATGGCATTTTGCTCTATTCATAGATTGGTGCCTTGCTCAGCCATCAGAGAACCTTCCTCCTGCAGCAACAGAGAACAAATAGAGACCGACAGCCAGACATTATACAGAAAGGAAGAGATCTTGGATCTTGGAACACTAAGCCACAAATGGATGTCCACATCAAAACCCTCCCTTCAGGGATCAGGGATCCCTGCAGAAGAAAAGATGTAAAAATGTAAAAAGCCAGAGTGGATGAAGTACACCAAGAAAACAAAGCACCGTAAATCAACAGGGTTAACACACACAGGAACTCACAGAGACTGAGGAAGGATACACAGGGCCGAGATGGGGTCCTAAAGCTGAAAGGAGAAGTGGACACATGCTCCCGTCCCTAATCTAGAAACTATCTCCAATTGATAACCACTTGCAAATGAAAATTTAGTTTTCTCCAAAGGAGTCTCACTAGGGAAACAAACAGCCCATCTTAAGGACACACTGAATGTCCAGCATTGGATAGATTGCTAAGAAAAAAGTGACCTCAGTGGTACCTTTGGAGGTTCTCTGTCTCATAATGTCAGGGCTTAAGGTTTTTTTTATTTTTATTATAAATGTATAAATACTCTATAATCTCTCTCCTTTTTCTCCCTCTCTACCCTAGAAGTCTTTTGTGTGTGTTTCCAGTTTACTATTTTTATGAGACTCCTGAGTATGAGATCAAGTGAATCTCCACATCTATATCTGTTTCTTGTGCCTTTCCTTGGGTTCTTTTCCTTTTGTTTGTTTATTTTGTCCTATTCCATTGTGTTAGGTTATATTATATACTATAGCATATTATAATTATCTCTTAGAAGCTTGTTCTCATAATGAGAGACAGAAAGAGGGTGGATCCGGTTGGGACGGGAGGTAGGGACAAACTGAAAGGAGTAGAGTATGGGAAACCATAATCAGGATATATAAGAAAAAAATTTATTTTCAATAAAAGGGAAAAAAAGAGAAAAAAAAATCTCAAAACTAGGACTTTGAATTCTTAACAGGCTAAAGATGTTTTATACTAGCAAAGTTACCATATTGAAATTATACTAAATCTTTCTTGAATTATTAAAATACCCAAGATTAAGTTTCAAACAAATGATCAATGATGCTCACCGATACTGATGTGTCCTCATTTTTTCTCTTAACACTGGAGTCAAACAATACATTTCTCCCTCGTCTTTCACAGTCTTGATATACGATCAGTCGAATCTGGCTTGGGTCAAATTCTGGCAAGGGCCAACTTGGGGGGGAAAAAAAAGGATCCATTTGAGTTAATTTTAATAAATATTCCATATATATTCTTATAACCAAATTCTTATCTGACAGACCCAGAAGCTGTATTATTACAGAAGAATATACAACTGACCTTTATATAAAATGCCACTATGTGGGTCAAGACTTTAAAAAGTTACATAAGTATGATTTTTTGATTAAAAAAAAAGATATACTTAAATAATTGGCTATTATCAACATATAAGATAGCCAACTTATATAAAAGGTTAACATATATAAGCATAAATTACTAATACAAATATGTTGGCCTCAGAGCAATGACATAAGATTAAGTCATATTTTATTTTTTCTTCAACACAAAAGTACGAAAATAGGAACAGATTTGCAATAGATCAAAACAGAGATATATTATGAGTAAAACAGGCACACAAAAAGCTACTGCATCTTCATTTAAATAAATGTTAAAACCTAGCAAGTTTCAGTCTAAGAATATATATCTAATGTTTAAAATTATAGAAAAGTAAGCTACAAGCAGCCCTCTAGTCAGTGCTTAGTCCTCTAGTCACTGTACAGCTCTCAATGTACTCAGGAAAAGAAGTGGAAGAAGTGGACAAGAAAGAGCGAAGGGAAGAGTCAGGATCTTGACAGCCCTAAAGTTTGCAAAGTGCTTATCCCAAAGAGCAAAGATGCATCAAAGAACACCAGGAAGGGGCATTCTGAGTGGATCAAGGCAATAACTACATCTCATCTAGATATTGCTGAAGTACATTTTTCAGTTCACAACAAATATTTGGACAAAAACATATTGCATTTGTTTTACCGACCTTTATTTGTACATTAAGTGTCACAATTTAAAAGAATAATGTCACTGTTGGAAACTGATGGAAGTCTGACCCTACATATCAAGCTCAAGCAGACATCTATCCATAAGACAACACTGGCTTGCATAACACAGGAAGGCACTTATAAAACTATGACAGAACAAACCAACATAGGTTGAAAATCAAGAAGTGGTTTCATGGAACCGACAGAAACATTCTGAGGAAGGAGTGTAACCTGAGTAACTAAAAAGCATTCACCACTTTTGGAAACATCATTGGTGATCACGGTGAAGAAAGTTTTAAGGAGTAAGATTTCATAGGACTGAAGGGGGAAAAAAAAAGACAACTGTCAAGAAAAGAAAGGCATTAAAAGCCAAGAGCGATGGGTATTTTGTTACTAAGAGAGGAAACATGTGAACATGTTTACACTCTGATGCAGTTTGAGGTGGAGAGGAAATTGCAGGCCTTTGAGGAAGTAGTGAAAACTGTTTAAAGAATTAGCTCAAGAACTGGCTTCTCAGCCTTTGGCAAGTATCAAGTTCAGAATAAAAGTAACTCTTGCATTAGCCTGGGAAGAGAAGAGGGTAAAAAGGAGGAGGGCATTTTCTGGAGGAAATGTTGATTAGCAACAGTAAGACTTTTGAGCAATGCTATAAACCTACACACAGTTGACAATTACTGAGAATATGATTGGCCACAAACTGCTCAAGGTTGTTATTCTCTTTCTAGAAAGCAAGCTCTCGGGTGTTTGAATTTGAATCGGGCAGAGACAGGGTAAAGGATTTTGACAGACAAATGGAAGAAAAGGAAAAAGAGACGCTGAAGATGGAGCAGAAAACTGCAAGAATATAGCGGGAACAATGAATACTGGAGCCTAAATTAGAAAAGAGTGAGGATCTGAGCTAAGAGAATGGAGGCATAATCGCCAAGGTGCTGAGAAGACAGTGGGGACAACAATCAGCACAGACAGACCACCAGAGAGGAAGAAATCCTCACAGTACAGTGCTTACAAATGTCAAGGAAGGCAGCAGTGCACAGAAACAAGTGTTGCACAATGGCTAAACTTTATAAAGACCAATTCAGCCATTTGGTGGGGTTGTCAGTGGAGAGAGGGGATAGGCAAGTAGCAAAGAACAGAAAGGGATAAGAAGAGCACCAAGTATTTAGGATTCTACCCAGATTCCCTGTGAAAGATGATGACACGAGAACCATGAGTGATACGACTGACCATTTGCACGGCATGGTTTGGAATTAAAAGGAATGTAGTCAGGAAGAAACTGGGATTCTCTTAACCAAGACCTATGGTCACCTAGGCCGCCAGAACAGTAAGATTATGAGGCTTTTTTCTTAAAAGATAAAGGTATGCAGATATGAAATGTGCAGGAATGTATAAGGGGAAACAAACATTTAAGGCTTACATTTCTAAATTAAGAGAAAAGATAGGAAAATAACTTAAATGTAGCTAGAGAAACTGGCAAATCAATGTTCCAGAAAAGTTAGAGCAAAGCATTCTACACAGTAAAGTTCCTAATGAGCTGTAAAATATATAGTGAGGTCAAAGAAAATGACCTACAAAGGAAAATTACTACAAATGGATGTACAAGGTTGAAGGAACAAATAGTTATTTGAATGTGGTCATTTTGTTTTATCTGAAAAATACACATTTTCAGAAGCATATATAAGGTGGGTATCTGAACTAAGGTATAGGACTTAAGATATAAGCGTTTAATAAAAATTAACAAAATAGGGGAAAGTGAGAAAGCAAAGGTACAATTAGACTGAAGACCCAGCTGAGCCACAAGTTTGTGTCCAGCCTGGGCTACAAAATGATACCCCAATTTTTTTTTTTTTTTCTTGGTTTTTCGAGACAGGGTTTCTCTGTGTAGCCTTGGCTGTCCTGGAACTCACTTTGTAGACCAGGCTGGCCTCGAACTCAGAAATCCGCCTGCCTCTGCCTCCCAAGTGCTGGGATTAAAGGCGTGCGCCACCACCGCCTGGCCGATACCCAAATTTTAAATGATAACAAAAGTGACAGCAAATAAAAAGAGACCTGGACTTCACTCTCTGAAGAACTGTGGCCAGATGGCCCTGACTGAAGCAAAGGGACAATGTCAGTGGTTTCCTTTGATTGCCCAGACACTGTCTCTGTAGCTCCCAATCTTCTTTACTGTAATGGAAGTTGGTGCAAATTGTGAAGTCTGTAAATA
>NW_022196911.1:49476150-49499342 GCF_008632895.1 Mastomys coucha | reverse complement strand
AAATCAAAGAGATGCCTGAAGTGGTGTTTTGAATGTTTGGCCCAGGGAGTGGCACTATTAATTAGGAGGTGTGACCTTGTTGGAGTAGGTGTGGCCTTGTTAAAGGAAGTGTGTCACTGTGGGCATGGGCTTTAAGGCTCATGTTCTAGCTGCCTGGATGCCAGTATTCTCTTAGCAGGCTTCAGATAAAGATGGAGAACTCTTAGCCCCTTCTCCAGCACCACGTCTACCTGTATACCACCATCTTCCCACCTTGATGATAATGGACTGAACCTCTGAACCTGTAAGCCAGCCCCATTTAAATGTTGTCCTTATAAGGGTTGTCTTGGTCATGATGTCTCTTCACAGCAGTAAAACCCTAAACAAAACACCTGATTAATTATATTTAAAACATACTAGAACATAGTATAAAATAAAATAACATCTGCAAAAAACATCAATCTGCTAGCCCCTGCATCTTGTTGAGAAAACAAACTTCATAAAAAAGTTTTGATTTCCCCAGATTAGTTTCAGAAATCAAATATTCTCTGAGATTATACTTTAATGATCTGTACCTTTTTTCATAGCCCTGTTCCTTTTTACTGTTGACAAGGACTTGATTTTCAGCCCCAATTAGATCTCCAAAGTTCTTTAGCAAAGCAGCAGCCCAATTATCAGTTTAGAAGCTCTACAACACTCACTGAAACATTTTCTCTGTCAGAGTCTACACTAGGCTGATCAAATAAAGTACATAACAATCCAATTCCTAAGACACTAGCATATCACAAATACTGAGTGTTACTTTTGGCCAGGAGCTTTTTAAATGGTGAAAAAGGTGGGTCTACAGTTTTCTCAAACACTAGCAACATAACACATAAAAGCAGCCTGGTTTTCTAATTCTTACTGACCGCCCTTGCACTACTATCAGGAACTGTAGAACAAGCAAATGATTAGCAAGGTATAGTAGACCACATCTATGATTGCAGCATTTAGGAGACTGAGACATGTGGATTGCCTGGAGTTTGAAGCCAACCTGGGCTACATAGTGAGTTCTAGGCCAGCCTGATACAGAATGAGATCCTGTCTCAGATGCATAAAGTACTTTATAAGCCCAGTAAAGTAGCCTAAACCTGTAATCATAGTACTCTGGAGGTAAAAGACTGGAAACTAAAGGTCATTTTTCCTGGGTTCAAGGCCAGCCTCAGAAACAGAAGACCTAGTTGATGATGTAGAAAATGAAGACGAAGAAGTAAAACCATCAAAAGAAATACTTAAAAAGTTGATTTTGTTAAAAGTAGAAATCCTTACCACATTGACAATAAATGCCCAAGTACTACAGAGAAAAATGGAAGCGATAAGGAATACAATAGAACCTTAATTAAAATCAGATAAATTCAGGTCCATATCAATAAAATTTAAAAAACATTTGTTATGTAAATAACTAGATTGTAACCAATACTCTAACATAATGTGTTAAAGTTACTTATAAATACATTCATATGTTATATACACAAACACATGACTTTCCAAAAATATGCAGTGTTCTGTAAAGATATAATGAGAAAGGAAAACAATGAACAGCAGAAAATTAGTAAGACGCTCATGCTCCTAAAACTAAGTTATAATATTTACAAATTACATGTTTTAGATGCACCTGTCTAAAACATTCTCAAGAATTCTTCAAGCTCAGAAAGGTAGCATATGTCCATACCTCAGCATTCAGGAGGCTGAAGCAGAGATGATTAAGAATTTTTAACAGGCTGGGCGGTGGTGGCGCACACTTTTAATCCCAGCACTTGGGAGGCAGAGGCAGGTGGATTTCTGAGTTCGAGGCCAGCCTGGTCTACAGAGTGAGTTCCAGGACAGCCAGGGCTACACAGAGAAACCTCGAAAAAAAAAATTTTTTTTTAACAGTGATTTAATTATTTTTCCATATAGTGGTCATTAAATAATCCTATTTTTAAAAATGTATTGATAATCCAACAACCTTTGCCATTCATTTATTATAAATAAGTCCCTACCTGCCATAAAGCAGAGGTTACACTGCATATGGAGCATAGTAAGTAAAGTTAATACCTTTCCAAATGTAGCCTCTGAACAATTCCACACAGTAAGTTACCAGTTAATGGTACATATTACTAAGTCTAAGTTAAAGCATGAGCAACCAGAATTTCCAGATATATTTTCTTCCTAAAGGTATTTTAAGCCCTTTAGGGGAATTTCTATAGTGTGGATTTAACTTCTGTATAAAGTAGTACCTTAAATATATCATTAAAAAAATTAAACTAAAAATCAGACTTGGCTTAATAAAATCACTAATTTATTACTGCCTGCAAATAATCTTAAGAAAAACATTCTGCATAAAAATCTAGGTGACCTAGATTGCATTATACATTGACATTCATCTTCTTAACTGCTAAGAGCAGTTTAACATATTGAGTTCAGCAAAATTGCATTCTTTTGATCTGATCATACATCCTAGCTTTTACACTTTTTAACTTCTAAGCTCACAATGCTCAAGTTCCAAAATAATCTACTTTATCAGTATTTATCCAACATTTCATTATATGACATATTGTGATAGATGGCACAGAATGAGTCTTCAATAAATACTTCTTCAATCAAAAAACAATTTCACCAATCAGTGAAAAAACATACAACTTTGGATAAATGACATAAGAATACCATTTCATCATTTAGCAATGGAAACTTTTTGTGAAACCAGTTACTTTTAAATGGATCAAGAATTAAATGAAAACAGTTTCCTCCAAAAACCAAGTGGTTTTCATACTGGGGAGAGGGACATTCTGATGTTTTATCCTACAAAGATATTGATTAAAATTTGAAATATAATAAGTGAAAATCCCAGCACTAAAGTAAGGCAATTCCAAAACTATAATTACATATCGACTAAAGTCCATTTCTTCCTGACAGTCCTAATACTAGAGAAAGGTTGTGTAAACATTTTACCAACTAACGGAGCATACTTAATAGGCTAGCTAGCCTTCTACTCCTTGAATGCATACTAGAGATGCAAAAACAGGAAAGGGGGTATTGGATTCAAATTACTATCCAAAAAGAAAGAGTTCTGTTAGATCAAAATTGCTACAGGAAATTAATACATTTACAAAGCATGATTTGCCCCAATAGATATATTTTACCTAGCACTGTTAACATTAATAAAAATGAGTCAGAATTTATCTACAAATAACTTTTTAAATGATTAGAATTTTTCTTTTTTTAATAATGTTTAATTACTTTTATGTGGGGCAGTGGGCAGTTCTGACAGCCAGAGTCTAGTAGAGCAGCCACCTGGGAATGCCGGAGACCCACTGAGTAAAGTAAATTTGTTCACAAGGGACGGTAGGAGTTTAGTGATAGCTCCCGAGACCAATGGCTCAGATTTCAGCCCAAACCCCTCACAGCTGCCCCTGCAGGAGATGTGTGCTCTATCAGGCAGACAAGGCCTCAAGCTCCCAGCATTCTAGCTGGACCTTACACCCAGTTATCTGACCACAAGCCAAGCATGCCACGCCCTATACAATAAAAGGGGCGGTTTGCCCCCTCCTCACTCTCTTACTTTTCTCCCCTCTTGCTCTCACTCTCTTGTTCTCTTACTCTTACTTCCTCTCTTACTCTCCTACTCTTACTCTTACTCTTCTCCTCTTACTCTCCCTCTCTTGTTCTCTCTCTCCTCTCTGCTCTTTGTTCTCTTCTCTTGCTTTCCTCCTCTCCTTTTTTCTCTCTTCTTCCTCTCCTTTCCTTCCCTTTACTCAACCAGCATATTCTATCCTTCCTACAATAAAATAACTCATTCACACATTGCCTCCTTTTTAACTAAGGTGCTGTGCAGCAAACAAGTCAGCACAGAGAGAGAGAGAGAGACAGAGACAGAGACAGAGACAGAGACAGAGAGAGCCCCAGCCCAGGGTGCCCCCCCCCACTGCTTTGGAACAACACTTTTATTTTTTATAATTCAATCATTACATCCCTCCCACAGTTCTGTAGCTCATTCTTCCTTACCCATCTCCAAGAGGATGACCCCACCCCCCAAACCATTCCCCACCAGATCTCCCCACTCCCTGGGGCCTCAAGTCTCTCAAGGGTTAGGCATGTCTTCTCCTGAGGCCAGACCAGTCAGTCCTCTGATGTATATGTGGGGGAGGCAATCATACCAGCTCATGTATGCTGCCTGGTTAATGGCTCCGTGTCTGGGAGACCCCAGGGGTCCAGGTTAGTAGAAACTGCTGGTCTTCCCTGTGGGGTCACCCTTCTCAGCTTCTTCCAGCCTCTCCCTAATTCAACCACAGGGATCCCTGACTTCAGACCATTGACTGGGTGTTTCTCTCAGTCAGTTGCTTGTTGGGCCTCTCAGATGACAGCCATGTTAGGCTCCTGTCTGTAAGCACACCATAGCACTGGTTATAGTGTCACATCTTGAAGCCTCTCCTTGAAATGGAGATTGGACAGGTCACTGGATGGTCTTTCCCTCCTCAGGCTCTTCTCCTTTTTTTTTTGTCCCTGCAGTACTTTTTGACAGAAACAATTCTGGGTCAGAGTTTTTGACTGTGGGATGGAACACCATCCCTTCACTTGATGCCCTGTCTTTCTACTGTAGGTGGACTCTACAAGTTCCCTCTTCTCACTATTGGGCATTTTTATCTTGGAGTCCTGAGAGTCTCTTACCTCCCAGGTCTCTGATACTTTCTAGATGGCCCCTCAACTTCCTACCCCCTGAGGCTGCATATTTCCATTCATTCTGCTGGCCCTCAGGGCTTTTTTCCTGTTTTCCATGATTAGAATTTTTCAATCAATAGTCATTTCATCATTGTGTCCCAGAATTAGAAATTCTTAGATATATAAAAACACATTTGCCAACTTCAGTTAGATCAACATCAGGATTTATCAAAATTCTCCATCATCACCAAATTTTAAAAATATCTTTACTTTTAGGTACTATAAAAATAATGCCAAAAAAAAAAAATCAAAAGAAACGTCATCAATTCCACAAGTTGGGGAGGGATAAGCACTTATAGAGTTAAGTTTCAAATCCTAAATACTTACTCCATTATTTAAGCCTGCCTCTTTGAAGAAATATCAACAACCAACTGTAAGTAAAATAGAAACTTCACCAGCGGGACTCTAATCAGCTTAGTCCATTCATTTCTTACACAATGAACGGCTTCTGTCTCAGAAGAGTATATGGATAACCCTGTAGCCTGTAGGCAGGCTCAATAAGAAAAATATTGGAATGCTTCAAAAATTGGCATGTCATCTTTGTGCAGGGTCACACTAGTCTTTTCTCTATATCTTTGCAATATTAGTATATGTGCTCCCTAAGTAAACATGTGAGAATTATTAATTTGAGGCCAGCCTGATCTACAGTCAGTTCCAGGCTCACCGGAGCCATACAGTAAGGCCTATCTCCAACAAATAAAAAATAAATTCTTCAAATAATAAAAATTACTAAAACTTCTCATAAAATAAATGATCTAATACTAGTATTTAAATTTTACTCTCCATGCATTTTAAAGCAACTGAATCACCAAGTTTAGAACTAGATATAGGGGTAGGGTGATTTTTTTTTTCTTAATATATTTTAAAATAACATCTTGAATTAAGCTGTACAGTACTGCCATCCTATTTCTCTTAGGTAATTCCACTTTGCAAAATCCCTAAAAACTCCAGTTATGTACAACTTCCAAGCCAGGTTAATAATAACAATGAATCACATTCATCTAAAACAACAAAACTGTCAGCTGACATAACAAGAATGAATTTAACTCAAAAAGTCTCTGTGTGCAGCAATACAAAAGGTAAAATCCTACCAACAGAACAATGGGGCAGGCGCTAGGAGTCTTTAAGGAGTTTCATGTCAACGACAAAACCCATTTGTGCAAAAGGCTTCATCTATCCATTTCTACAGTTTTGCAAGTAATATCACTTTTTTGTTTCACTGAAGAATGGAATTTCTCAGAAGTAACTTGGTACCTTCTTTCATCTCTTCTACCAAAGTGTATGACAAAGAGAAATCAATTTAAACATTCTTGTAAATTAAGCCCTATCTGGCAGCTTGGTGCAGACAAAGAATGCCTACAATGTTCAGTGTTTTCTGTTAAATTTTGTGCAAGAGTGGAAGAGGTGGTTCTTTACTTCATGAAATCAGAAAAATGAAAAGCAGACAAAAGGTAAGTAAAACAGGAGAGAAAAGAGGAGAGTGAAAATGGGAGAAAGAGTAGGAAAGAGAGGGGGAGGAAAAGGGAAGAACAAAGAAGAGAAGAGGGAAGAGGTGAAGGAGAGAAGAAGAAAGGTAGGGGGAAAGGAAGAGGAAACGGTGGTGAGAGGTAGAAGATACCCACAGAGAGCACACCCTTCTTGCCTGTGTCCTCTAGCTGGGCCCCACCTCCAACATAGTGCCAACACCTGGGTAGTATGCTTCACAACTGAGGAATTTCTAGGGTCATTTTATGTATAGTGCTTTCTACTCAGTAAGAGCTGCCCTGAGCACAGGGCTCAGGCAACCATAGCTACAACAAAGTTCTTCAAAAGTTCAACACCTATAAGGAATTCATATTTACTTTGTAAACAAAAAAATGGAAAAAGTTCTTTTCAATTTCTGTGTGCTCATACACAAACTCTTGGAAGCTATCTAGACTGCTGACCAGCAAATGAAAAATAAACTCTTATTAATCACAGCACTAAGATGGCGAGTCTAGTAGAAAATACTGACTTTATAGAGATAATAGCTCAGTGGTACAGCCACTTATTATTTATGAAACCTTAGCTCAGTCTGACTGTTCTTCCACAGGGAAATATGGAGAGAGGGAGAAACAGAAGCAAGCAAGGAAACAAACAAACAAATCTGAGTTTGGAACTATAAACTTCAATAAAATCACCATGATAAATTACCTTAGTAGTTCACAAAAGAGAGACACTTCCAGCTTGTTTCAGTAGGGTTATATTTTAACATTTATCAGCATGTTTTTTCACAAACCAAAGGATATCTCTGTATGTGTGTGTACTAATAAGACTAATTTAGCAACAAAAATGCCTAATACAACAACAGACTATTTACCTACAATCTAAGTAAGAGACAATATGTTGAGACCAAAAATGATTATCCACACCTAACATGGTAGAAACATAAGGAAGGGTTCTGGATCAGCAGAAATTAGATTTAAATCATCTCTGCCGCATACTCACTGACTGCGGTATTAAATGCAGCTACCTAGAAAATTACTTATGTTCATTAATATTAAAAATTATCATACTCATTAGATCCACAATAAGTCTGTTAATTTAATCAGAATGCAGGAATGCTAATTTATAACAAATGTAATATTTCAGTATCATACATTTCAACACAATGTGTTTTTCTCATAATCCTATGTGTATTCTAAGAATTTATAAAACAGGTTGGAGAGATGGTTCAAGGGCTAAAAGCACTAGATTCCTAGTACCTACATGGTGGCTCACAACCATCTGTTACTCCAGTCTTAATGGATCTGGACACTCTCTCCTGGACTTCAATAGCACCAGAATGTAGTGCCCAGACATACATACATGCAGGCAAAACACCCTCATGTATAGAATAAAATATACTCATTAATAATATTTTTAATTTAAAAATATTTAAATGTGGGGTTGGGGATTTAGCTCAGTGGTCAGTGGTAGAGCGCTTGCCTAGCAAGTGCAAGGCTCTGGGCTCGGTCCTCAGCCCATGTATATATATATATATATACATATATATATATATATAAATATATATATATACACACATGTACATATATACATGTACATATATACATACATGTACATATATATACATGTACATATATACATACATGTACATATATATACATGTACATATATACATATATATATATATATACATTTATATATATATAAAAATGTTTTTACCTGAGAAGCAGTATGGGTTTACCAGGACACCAAGGAAATAGTCTATAGGGAAACCAATTAAGAATGTCATTCTCTGATATGATTCCACATAGAAACTATGTGTCTAGTCAAGAGACAAGCTAGAGACACAGTGTGAAGGAAGACTAATAATTTCGGATGGTTACAAAAAAAGCCTAATTTTTTAATTGAGTAATTAATTTTCTGGTACTGGAAATTAATCTCAGAGATCCTTAAACATGATAGGCAAATGCCCTTTCACTAATCCACCCTTTTTTTTTTTTTTTTTTTTTTTTTTTTTTTTTTTTTTTTTTTTTTTTGGTTTTTCGAGACAGGGTTTCTCTGTGTAGCCCCAGCTATGCTGGAACTCACTCTGTAGACCAGGCTGGCCTCGAACTCAGAAATCCGCCTGCCTCTGCCTCCCAAGTGCTGGGATTAAAGGCGTGCGCCACCACCTCCCAGAGTTCAACACTGATTCTTAATGGTAGTTTGGAAATTTAAGATAGTAAAAAGAAAAGTAAATTCAAATGATTCTGATCTATATCTTTTTCCCTTCCCCTTCTCTGATCCTCCCCCACCTTTCTCTGTACCCCTGGCATTTGGATCTATGTTAAATTACTTCTGAATAAACAAAAAATTTGTTTGAAACAAAAGATTTCCTGTTGTCTTCACAGGTAATTCAAATAGATTTTAGCTTGCTTTACAAACATGGTTTTTCAGTTAAAGTTATGTAATTTAAAAAAAAAGAAAGAAAGAAAGAAAGAAAAGAAAAGAAAAAGGTATTCTCAGCCAGTGTGGTTCAAAGGCCTTTCATCCCAGCTCTGGGGGACAGAGACAGGTTAATCTCTGTGAGTTCCAAGTCAGAAAATGCTACAGAAAGAGACCATGCCTAAACAAACAGACAGACAAAAAGGTATCCTCCTTTTTCAGGTATGTCATTTCTGTTTTTCTTCCAGATTAGTTTTTTCCCCTTCCATCCTTTCATTTTCCTTCTCTATGTCATTATTTCATATTAAATTCTTCAAATTCAAATCTATGTTAATAAACTGTAAAGTATAATAACTATAAGTCATTTCTTAAAATGTAACAGTGGAATATACTCTGCTCTACGAAATGGGATTTCCTTCTTTCTGTAATGCAGTTTTTGTCCTGGTTGTAATTTCTATGTTGGGATGAGTAAGTATTTAGGATTTGAAACCAGAAATTACTGGTTGTAATTTCTATGTTGGGATGATACTTCTTTTCCTATTCATGATTTAATTGTTTATATTTGGGTAAAAATTGTAAAATACTCAAGCAAAACCCTTTTCTAGACATCAGTTTTTAAAATAAAGCTACCACTCCTTTACTTTCTTAAAAACAAATTAGTCACTTTTCAAACAGCACGAAGGCAATATGACAGCAGTGGTGTCTCCTTGGTGCTAACACCACCAAGCCAGCCTTAGGGGTAAGGCTTTGAAGGGCAGACTCACTTGACAACCATACATCTTAGAGTTACTCATTTGACTCATTTCATATTTTTCTATTACACTTTGTTAAGATTTTTTTTTTTTTGAAAACTCAAGTGGCTTTTTGTTACTACAAAAGAGTACTCGATTCACATCACGAAGGTCATTTCCTCCCTGTATGAAATATTGTGCTCCAACACTTAGTTCTGCATGCTGATAAGTTAAATAGCTACTGAACACCAAAACAAGAATTGGTATACAACTGAAATTGTCAATATGATTTTAAGCACTTGCAAGTTTCTTTGAGACCAATAATTTTTAGTATACAACAGAAATATTTTAAGGAGCAGCCATTGGAATTGAGTATTCCCCTAAGGGAAGCACTTTTCTTGAGGAAGGAATCTAGAAAGCCAAATATGTGTTAGTAATAAACATTTCCTTATGTTCTCAGTAACCTCTGAGGATCACAAACTATCTTCAACTAAGTCGTAATTTAAAATATCACATATGTTATCAGTATCAGAGCAAACAAGAACATTTCCATGCAGGATCTATGATTTCTGTTTTAAAGAATTACAATGGATTTGACCTATGTAAACTATCAGTTTATCAGAAGCCCAAGTTAAAACAAACAAATAAAAAAAGCAAGAAAGATTCTAATGCACAGCTAAGCTGCAGTAAAACATTAGTGTGTGTTTCTTGTTCCAAACTACTATAAATAAGATAGGAGACAGCAGGCAAGTCGACGGAAGACCAACTGGTACCAGAAGACAACGAGGCTGTTTTCCTGCAAACAGTTATTTGATTGTTCATGCTATGCCTTCAGAAAGCTAAACAATCTTTCCTCTGAAATTTTAAGTTAAAATGTGAAGACATGACCAGGTATTCAACTGAAGAATTCAGCAGAAAGAAAATGTAAACTCTCAAAAGTTCTCATCCACATATAACAAAACAGTAAGGCTAAGAAACAATTAATTAAAAGATACCCAACCTAATTAGTTAATCATAACAATTTTATGCTGGATTTGTAAAATGCCCGAGGATAATATATTGCTAGTTATTTCTGCTTTTTAGTTAAATCTGAATTTTTATGCATGCTGAGATTTGATCTGTTGCTGCATATTGTAGTGAGAAACCCCCAAGACCTGGTTGCCCCAGAGACGAGAGAAGAGTCAACATGTAGACCCAAGTGATGCTTTGTGACCTTGCCCCCAAATTATTTCTGATTAGTAAATAAAGATGCCTA
Source organism: Mastomys coucha (assembly GCF_008632895.1). NCBI lineage: Eukaryota > Metazoa > Chordata > Mammalia > Rodentia > Muridae > Mastomys > Mastomys coucha. Next base: position 49,488,752 of record NW_022196911.1, on the reverse strand, counting down.
CAGCCTATAACTGGGCAGAATTGAGACAGACAAGACTTGGTGTTCCTGGCCTTGGTGTCAGAGAAGACCATGAAGGGAGCGAGAAGGAGACAGAGGAGGAGAAAGGCACCATGAGTTAGGAATCCAGAAAGCATGGCCCTGACAGCTCACCAATTAGAGTTAAAAGCAGGCCAGATGAAACATAATAAGTAATAACTCAGGGTTATCCATAGGAAAGTAGATTCTAATACTATAGAGGGTAGATATCTGCCCAGCTCTATTACTGATTAAAGCTTTTTGTAAATAATAAAAGTTGTGTGTCTTTTATCCGGGAACTGAATGATCAAAGGCAGGGTAGAAGCCCCAGATTAGGATTAAAAATTTCTACAACATATGCCAGTAATTTTAGTTGTATATATTTTTTAAATTAATGTGAAAAAATTAATTCAGTTAATATTTAAATATAAAAAATATCTAACTTATTTGTAAGACATTGTCACCAATCCGAAAATGTAACTTCTGAGACACCTGCTACAATGCTTAAGGAAACTCAAACTCTACACTAGACAAAATACTGTCTAAAACTGTTTGCTACTATGAAGCCAGAGAAAAAGGCCAGTAGTTACAACAGCTAGAGGTAGGCAAGAGATCTATTTAAAAGATGGTGCTGGCATCAGATTTATTTATGGCACTAGAGTTATTCAACATCATTGGTGATAATTAGTAACTCTATGCATCTGGCCATGTACAACATTCACACAACTCTAGTCAAAGTATGTATATGCATGTTCATAGCAGCACTAGTCACAAAACCCAGAAGGAAGGAAGTCGTTCCAATAGTCATCAGTGACTGGGGTATATACAGAACACAATAGAACATTCAAATACAGAAGTAAAGCACTGATACATGCTACAACATGGATGAACACTAAAGTCACTCAAAGGAAAGTGAAGACATAAAAGGTCACAAGATTCCATGTTGATGTAATATTCAAAATGGGTAAACCCAGAGAATAGAGGTTGGTAGTTACCAGGGTGCTTTGAAGGAAAGAAAAAGAGAAACCCCTCAATACATTTGGAGTCTTACTTTGCAGTAACAGAAATGTTTTGTAACTAGATAAGAAGTCAGTTACCTTACACTGAATGTACCAAATGCCATGGAACTGTTTAGTTTATAGCAGTTAACTTAGGAGATATAGGCAGGGGACTTCCCCAGGTTTGGGATTACCCTGAACTAGACACTGAATTTCAGGTGAGTCATGACTGCATAGCCTAAACTCAAATAATAACAACAATAACAATAACAATAATAATGTAGCAGGAGCTGATAAAGTCCTGGACATATACCTACCTTATGACCTATAAATTCAATCTGAGCTAAATATTTCAACAGATATGCCCATGTTACTAGAGTAGCACCTCAAAACCACCTTGAAGACCTACAAACCAAATCAGTCACATGCCAAAAGACTACCTACCCGAGAAGACTGAGATGAATTCAGATATGATAATCCAAAGGATTTAAAAAGAGGTCCACTGTGACTCACTCTAGGAAGAAAAGCACTATGTACTCTTTTAAAATATACACAGAATCTCAGTCATTAGATGCTAGGTTCCTTGAGGTTGAAGATCTTGTTTTGGACCCTCTGAACCAGGTGAATTTGAAACTTTTCAGGTTAAATTTACAGCTAACATTAAGTTGCAAAGCAAGCAATCTTATTACTAAACATCTTATATACAGAACATTGTACTGTAACTAGAACAGAAATCTCTCAATTTCTCCATTTAAAATTATACATAATCATTACCTAATGATAAAGTGACAATTTTATCCATTATTCCCTCTGTAAAACCCCCAGAAAACTCTCTCTAAACTATAATGTATCAATATAAGAGAGACATGTGTTTAAAGGTCTAAGAAATTATTAAAAGATAACATATTTCTAAGAAATGCTGCTGGATGAACAGGAAGAATTAAATTTTATATATGAAGTGCAAAAAAGATTGAGTATTTTTTCATGACTATTAAGAGGAAAGCAAAAGAAACATACACAAATACTTAAAATTTTATTGCATGAAATTTTAGGTAAGTAAAATTAATCTACAGTAACTGAGAAAGCAGACCAGAGATTTTCTTGGGGGGAAGGGGTGGAATCAGAAGTGATTATTAACTACAAAAGATTATGGGGGGCTTTGGAGGTAAATCAATCCTGTCATGACTGTAGTAATTGTTACGTATGTGTGTGTTTGTTCATATATATGTGGGGTTGTGTTTCCTGGTGTGCACGAACACATGTGTAATGTATGCATGTGGAGGCCAAAGAACTACCTGTGTCATCCTCAGGAATACTGTTTACCTTCTTTGAGACAGGTCTCTCACTAGCCTAGAGATCATCATCCAGCCCAGGGATCCATCTGCCCATCCTGGCTTTCCTGGCATTAGGAATACAAATGCACCAAACATTTTCACATGTCTGCTGAGGATCAAACTCAATCCTCACGTTTGTAAGTAAGTTGCAAGCAATTTACTGACTGAGCCATCTCTGAAGCCTCAGTATATACTGCTTTAGAATATATTGGGAAATTGTTTCAACTTAAGTAAAGTTAGGAGGGAGATGTAGACACAAAACTGATTATAATAAAGGAAAATGTTTATACTCAGGAATTCTAAAAAAAAAAAAAAAAGGTACACACTTTCCACATTTGGCAAATAAAGTGCCAGGGTGGGTTGGAAGGTAAGACACAGAGAAGAAAAGTGGCCAGTCCCTGTAAAGGCATCCCTGGGGGAGGATGGACTAAGGCAAGACTGGCTAGCTTGAGTAACTTCAGCAGTCTCCAGAGTATGGCGGAAGATCCTAAGTTGTGGGATTCCTGGCTCTGGGGTAATTACAGCAGGATACAGGAGGAGTTGGAGATTAAGGGTTGACTGGTTTGCATATTTGGAGGGGAAAGTTGTTACTGTTTAGTTTTTCATTTTAACACTGAAGTATACCATCAGTCCCTCAGTGTATTTATAAGATACAATGATTCCCAGAGATCTACTATAGTGTAAAAGTAAAACAAGACCAAAATAAGGTAACAGTTATAAAAATGAGAAGCCAAGCTTATATTCCCTAAGGGAAAGTATTTAAATCCAAAGCATCTCCTGGCCAATTTATCAGAAAAGAAGAAAATACTTAATACCCCAAGTCATTAGAGCCATTTAGCTGGTTTCTAAGACTCTAGAGACAATGACTCTCCCTCCTTTTCTGAAAGAACTACTCTACAACCTAGAAACCACATTATGTGTGTTCTTATCAACATTCTTCACATCTATCTCCTGATCACTGAAGGAAAGTTTCTTTACAACAATACTCACAGGGGATTGTGTTTTGAAATAAACTAGCCAGATCATGACAAAAGACAGGACCAGAGGGAGAAAGGGATGAAGAAGAAAAGAAACTAAACAAGAGCTTAATACGAGGTTTCCTTCTGACTTACGGTCTACTGTTACCCTCTAAGGTAATTTCCTTCGCAAAGGTGTTAGGGGTTGGACTGTTTCCAGAGGTGGTGGCATGAAGAACTCACACTGCCCTTCCTATTTTAGGTCTAGACACAAAACAAGTGAATGATATTTACAGCCACAATCATACTATGACAGTATCCCAGAGTTGGGAAATATGGAAATATATATGAAAATCCTGCAAGAAATAAACAATTATCTTGAAACATCTGGCCAATAGGACATGAGCTTTTCTACTTCACCAAAAAAGTCAGATCACTTACTTCCTAAAGTCCTTGTACCAATTTATACTACCATAAAGAATACACAAGTCAGCCAGGCGGTGGTGGCGCACGCCTTTAATCCCAGCATGTGGGAGGCAGAGGCAGGCGGATTTCTGAGTTCGAGGCTAGCCTGGTCTACAGAGTGAGTTCCAGGACAGCCAGGGCTACATAGAGAAACCCTGTCTCGAAAAACCAAAAAAAAAGAAAAAAGAAAAAAAGAAAAAAAGAAAAAAAAAAAAGAATACACAAGTGTTCTCATCGCTCTACATTCTTGCTAATCCAAAATTTTGGTCGTTGCCAGCTAATGTCAATGTATGCACTACTCTTTCCCAAATTAAGCTAGCTGTAGTATTGGTAGACACATTTAATCTATCCAATGTTAAGAAAACATCCTTCTAAATCTGCTACAAACTTTTTTCTTTTTACAACAAAAGCTGAGTTTTATCAAATAAATCTTTTTCAACTATTCATAAAGTCTTTCTCATTTAATAAATAACAATAACATACAGCTCAAAAAGAAAGAATGTTAAGACTAATTAAATTCTTCTAACAAATTGACGAAGTTTTATTTCAATTTTACAGAAAAAGAAACAAAGACATAGAAATTTAATTAGTTGCCATAGGTTTAACCAACAAACACCCAAACTGGCATTTAAAACCAATCTGATTTTGTGACCTATATTCTAATTTTTTTATATTGGTTCTTTTTCCTGTTGTTAGTATCACTGACTGGGTAAACTATAAAGAAAAAGGCTTATTTAAGTTCACAGTTCAGGTAATGATAAGCAGAGCCCCAAGGAAGTACAGGACAATGGACAGAATGTATCTCCTTTGATCTTCTTTCTCTTATAAGTTTAATCATGTACTTCCAGACTGATGATTTTATCTAATATTCTAATTACCTTCTTAAGGCCACACCTCTAAAACCATAGCTGGGTTAAATTTCTATCCTCACAACATGCCAAAATACTGATTAAACTCCAGCAGGCATTTCAGATAGGACAAGCCATGTTCCAACGATGGTATCTGTTTGCATGTGCTTTCTCTCTACACCCCTCTGTTCCCTTTCCCTCCCTCACCCCTTCTCTCCAGATACCTGTTAGGCCAACAGTTCTCAACCTGTGGGTCATGACTCTTTTGTGGAGAAGGGTAAAATGACCTTTTCACAGGGGGATAACCTAAGATCATCGGAAAACACAGATTACAAAGGTTTTAAAACATTATGATTCATAACAGTAGCAAAATTACAATTATAAAGTAGCAATGAAAATAATTTTATGGTTGGGGTCATTACAACATGAAGAACTGTATTAAATGGTCACAGCATTAGAAAGGTTGAAAAATACTGTCTTAGACACTGAGAAAATTATATAATTTCTGAAATGTTTCTAATGAGCTCCCTCATCTACAACATGAGGCTATTAGTTTGTTTAGTTGTCTTGAGTAGTAAATAAATGAGTACAATTCTCTACAATCCTTAAAATTCTGCCTGGTACATAAATACTAAATGATATTACAAATATTAACAACAGAAGCTGGAGAGATGGCTCAGCAGTTCAGAGCACAACTATTTCCCGAGAGACCTAAATTTGAATCCCAGAACCCACAACTGAAATTAAGCAGTTCACAACTACCTGTAACTGGAGCTCCAGCTTCCATACTTCTTGGCACCTGAACAAGTACACATACCCTATCCCCAAAATACTTATTTTAAAAATTTAAATGTTAACAATATTCTCTTACTTTTCATATTTGCAAAAAGGTTTCATTTAAAATTGTGATTATTTACATCTAAGCTTCATCTTTGGGGGTGGGGGGGAAGTTCATCTATTTTAAACAAATCATTTTTGTTTCATTTTTTGTTCTTTTAATTGTCTCCTATGCAACCATTCCTAGTTCATTAATTTGACTCTTACTGCTTTACTAATTCTATTTTCTTTGTATCTTTTTCTAACATTAAGTAGAACACTCAACTCATGTACGTACATCAAATAAATGGTTTTTATTTTTTAAGAGTTTTGTTGCTGGGCAGTGATGGCGCACGCTTTTAATCTCAGTACTTGGGAAGCAGAGGCAGGTGGATTTCTGAGTTCGAGGCCAGCCTGGTCTACAGAGTGAGTTTCAGAACAGCCAGGGCTACACAGAGAAACCCTGTCTCTAAGAAACAAACAAAAAACAAACAAAAAAAAAACAGTACAAAAAAGAATTTTTTACTTTTTGGTTTTTGAGGCTGAACACTATCATGTCCAGCTCTAAAGTAATTTGTAGACTCCACTTTTTTGCTACTTTATCTTCAATGAGTAGGAGGAATATGTCAAAATCACCTACCATAATAATAAACATGCCATTTTATCCAATTTTTTTTGTTTTATGTGTTTCTATTTTATTTATTTTGGTTCTTTTTGTTTTTAGATGAATTCTCTCTAAGTACCCCTGGTAGCCCTAGAATGGAGAGAAATCATCTTGCCTCTGCCTCCAGAGTACTGGAAGTGTCGTGATTAAGACGTGGGCCACCACACCAGGCTGTTTTATATAGTTCTTAAACATGCTGTAACTGACTAGCAAATAAAACTGTATTTACCATAACTAATTGTTTTGGTTTTTTTCTGATTTATATGCTGTAACTAAATCTATTATCTTTCTTTTTTGTGTTTAGATATCTTTTCTTAACCCTTTGTTTCTAATCTTTCAGGACTTATGTTAATGTATCTTGAAATTTTTTTTTTAAGTATCCCACATTACTATGTATGGTAAATAGCATACTGTTGTAGAAGCTTTAAATTATAACTTTGTTACAGCTTTCTAGTGGAGACAGGGGCTCCTGAATGCTGAGATTATAGGCATTAGCATGTCTAATATAACCTTACAAAAAAAAACTGTGAATTTATCAAAATGTTTATAAACTGGGCTGGGGGTATAGCAATGATACAGTGGCTGTCTACTCTATATTGAGGTCAATCCCCAGCACTGCAAAACAAGTTCAAATAAACTCCTCTCTTTGGATTTTCAGGCATGATTTAGCAATGCAAGGACTCTACATTAGCAAACTAGATAAAAAGAAAATGCATGGCTGGTGGGTGTCTACTGTCAAGTTTGTCTTCTTTATTCTGTGTTAGCCTCAGCCTTCACACAGAACAGATTTGTCTTTGCTTTAGAAAATGTCAAGCATCACATTCAAGGTCATTAAGGAGAGAACGAGGATTGTAAAGGCAGGCCCTTGGAAATTAAAATTTTGATAGTTGAATTTAAAACACTTGCATAATTCACTACAAATAATATTTATGAAATATTCTAGAAGTAAAATATAAAGGTGATCTGACAGAAATCAGGAAGAAGGCTGAGCAGGGGTGGCACATACCTTTAATCCCAGTCAGTACTGTAAGACTGAGGCAGGGGGATCAAGGCCAGTCTGTTCTACAGAGCTCCAGGACAGTTAAGGCTACACAGAGAAATCTTGTCTCCAAAAACTGAGAGAGGAGGGTGAGGGGTAGGGGAAGAAATTGGGGGAAAACAAAACAAAAGGAGAAACCCAATAGGGTTTCCAAAAAGGAAGCTCCCCTTGAAAATCTTATGAACAAAATCCAAAAAAGTGATGGAATTGTGAAAATCCTTATGTAAGAACATTCCTTAGAATGAGAGGCCTCAAGACAGAAAAGATGAGTATCAGTATTAATCTGTAGAAATCCCCAAACAAAACTCAAGTTAGGTTGTTCTGAATTATTAGAAAGAAACTTCAAAAAAATCCTGTATCTTTTGTGATTTCTCAGCTACAATATTGGAAGCCATAAGACAAAAGTAGTATTTTGAATTTCTAAGCTAAAATGATTTTCATTTAGATTTCATTTTGAGTTTTGTGTGTGTGATATGTGGTATATATGTTCATGCGTGTTGGCCAGAGGTTGACACTGGGTGTCTTCCTCAACAGAGTTCTACCTTACTTTTGAGATAAGGCTCTTCTGAACCTGATGCTTACTGCTTCCACTCTCTCCAGGGACCTTCCTGTCTCCATCTCCCCAATGATGGTGTTACAAGCAAATGGCCCTGAGTCCAGGTTTTTACATGAGTATTGAGTGTACATGAACTCAGGTCCTCATGATTAGGTGGTAAGCACTTTACTGACCAAATCATCTCTCTGGGTCTTCACTCTAGAATTCTATAACCATCATACTGCCAAGCAAGTATAAAAGAGTTAATTTTTAGGTTTGCAAAATCTTGTTTGACAAAAAACCATAATTTCTATTATATTTCTGCATTCTTATACATGTGTAGTTTGTGGCTCTATTCTAAACTAAGAATGAACCCAAAATATAAAAACTAATAGCATATTCACCAGGCTTGTGTGAACAGGCTTCATTTGATTCACCTCATTAACTTCACAAGCTGCATTTTCCTGATATAAATGGAAATCTTTAAAAGTTATATACAGATTATAAAAGAAACTTTTAGAAAAGCAGGCCAACAACCTCAAAGTCCCATCCTCCAAATACAGTATCAATTGTATAAGCTGAGTTCATCATCTCATCTACAAATTTTGATTCAATGCTGTCACTCCAACCACTACATTAGAGAAGTAGGAGAAGCACATGACACAGCCAACCACATTTGGAATGGCTTGGAACAGAATGCTACTGTGTCAAAGGACACTCTGTATTAGGCAGTGAGCGTACAAGGAAACAGGTCCCTGGAGCTCTGGAGGTGTCCTTCCAAAGCTAGGTTAAACTGCTGCTCCAGCTCCCCAAAAGGTTCACTTGACAATCTTATTAGCCTAAGGGTTCAGAATGTTTAAACAGGGGAAAAAAATGTTTGTAAAAACCTTGTGTGTTTTTAAACTCTAAATTACCATTCTTTTACCCAGTCAGCAATACTCGATGTCAGGGAAGGCATCAGTAAATACACTATTACACTACTCTAATTGTTATGGGGGGTACAGTAGAAGGTATCATAATCTATTCTAAGAAATGGAGCTATTCTTATCTTAAAAAAGAAAAATAATGGAAATTTTCTTTAAATTAGTAAACAATATCAAAGAAAATTTGCTTAAATTATTTATCCAATATTATCAAGTAAATAAATAGGAATAATTTTAACTAAATGAAAACCTTTTCAATTCCATAATTTAAAATATTTTTTTATTTCTTAATTTTTTATAATTTGAGAATATCATTCATACATGTAATATATTTCAACAGTTACCTTTTTTCATTCATTATTTAGTGACTATTTTCTTAAGCCAGGCACCAAAAGTAAACCAATTAGAGGCTGTGTGCTTATAGAACTTGAAATCTAGTGAGGATCTAGACACCAGTGAATGCAATTAAATCACAAGAAGGGAACAGCAGAGGACTAGGGTTGTGGCTCCGTCCTAGTATGTGTGAGGACTTGGAACCCATCTCCAGCTTGAAAAGAAGAAAAGGAGAAGAGAAAGGGAGAAACACAAATTCTATTACACTTTTTGTTTTATATTTTGAAAATAGGTCTTACTTTGTAGCTCTGGCTGGCCTAGAATTCACAATGTAGAGCTGCTGGACCTCAAATTTGCAGGAATTCTCTTGCCTCTGCCTCTTGAATGATATGATTATAGGTATGAATCACTATCCCTGTTCTTCTAAAGATTTAAAGGACAATATGAAGGTAAGGAGATGGCTCAGTTGGGTAAGTGCCTGTTGTGTGTGCATGTGGACCTCTGTTCAACCCCTACCATGCAGGTCAAAAGCTGGAGGCTGCAGCACTCACCTGTGACCTCAGTGTTTTGGGAGAGGGAAGAGCTGGAGACATTCAGAGACTATGGCAAAAGGATTGATTATTAATACATATTCCAGGCTAGCCTGGAACTAGGCTATGTGCTTATAGAACTTGAAATCTAGTGAGGATCTAGAAACAAACATAATAAAAACAAACATAATAAAAAAGCAAACCTGTATTACTTATTCTGCTGTTGCTCTGATAAAATACCATGACAAGACATAGACTTATAGAAGAGAGAGTTTGTGTATACTGCTCAGAGAGTGAGTAGAAAGGCCATCATGGCAGGTAAGCACGGCAATAAGCAGCAAGTACAGCAGCACAAGTAGGAAGCTGAAACATCACCTCTTTAACAAGCACAAAGCAGAGAGAGTGAACTGTCAGTGGGCACCAGGACTTAAACTCTCAAATCCCACCTCCAGTGATGTACTTCTTCCAGCAGGCCGACCCTCGTAAACCTCCCCAAACAGGACCTGGGGATCATGCGTTCAAATGACTGAGCCTATGGAGGACATTTCTCAGTCAAACCACTAAAACTCCAAAATCAAACAACAAAAAGAGAAACATGGAAGAGGGAAGAGGGGGTAAGAGGATGGGGACAGAGGAATCTGAGAAATGAGGGTTTGGGGATTTCTAACATTTGAGTACCTATATTACCTATATTAATTTGTTCCTCAGAACTACTCTAAGAAGGTGATATGTATAACAGATGCTTAGACTCTACCCAGTGCCCCCCACCCAATCTCAGCTACATTTGGTGTATGACCTGATCACATTACTAACTTCAGGTATACTACTACAATCAGAAAAACTCCACTGGCCTCGGCACTGGTTAAGGTCTAAGGCAAATGGGGCAACCATGGGTAATTTCACTGGTAATATGAACAGCACAGATTCTCTAAAACTTTTGCTAGAAATCTTGGACTACAGTCTGCTCCGTTAAGTGATGTCAGAAAGAGGTAGCAGCATTGCATCTAAGACTTCATGATAAAAAGAATGAAGCCTGAGGACTTTGTAATTAAATACTTAGAACTCAATTTGAAAATCAAGCAGTCTGGTTTCAGAACAAAGAAACCTTTAATCACTGCATGATATTTCCCAAAGCCATCTATACCAACAAATATCACTGGGATAAGAATCTAAATGCAGGTCAAATATATCACCTACAACTCAACTTCCCCCCCCCCCATCCTTTCTTTTTTTTAAAACTATAAAGTGCTGAGATTGATTTAGTTTGGAGAAAAGTCAAGAGGGACATGCAGAAAGATCCATAAAGAGATAGTTAGCAACAAAATTCCTGCTACAGATAATAGAGGTAAATGTTTCTAACTGCGCTGGATAGCTTTATGTCAACTTGACACAGGCTAAGTCATCTGAGAGGAGGAACTTCAATTAAGAAAATGTCTCTATAAGATCAGGCTGTAGGCAAACCTGTACAGCATTTTCTTTGTGATTGATGGGGGAGAGCCCAGCCCAATGTGAGTGATGCCATCTCTAGGGTGGTAGTCCTGAGTTCTATAAGAAAGCAGTCTGGGCAAGCCATGAAGAGTAAGCCAGCAAGCAGTACTCCTCAGTGGCTCCTGCCTCCAGGTTCCTGCCCTGCTTGAGTTCCTGTCCTGTTGTCCTTTAATGATGAACTGTGATGTGGAAGCACATGCCGAATAAACCCCTTCTTCCCCAAGTAGCTTTGGTCATGGTCTTTCATCACAATAACAGCAATCCTAAGACACTAGGAAAATAATGAAAACAGAAAAAACTCTTTTGAATAATTATTTCTTTTAAACATTTAAAATAACCTTCTTCACTAAGTTAGCTTTTTAAGACAAAAATACTTAAAGTAACCCCTTTCATGTGAATACAGTTATTGTTGAATTTACATGCAATTTTTTTTACTTCCATTTTTAAGTGCATAATGGAAAGAACAGAAAGCAAAATCTTCTAAACAGTGCCTTCTTTCTCAAATTCTTTAGAAGACCTAAATAAATTAACATTTCAATTCTATAATGACTCTGGGCATGATGGCATAGGCCTGTAGTCCCTCCCTCTGGATGAAGGCAGGAAGACTGAGTTTGAGGTCAAACTAAACGACACGACACAGTCAGTTCAATTGAGGCCAGCTTGAACAAAATGGTAAGGTCTCATCTCAAAAGAAAAAAAAAAAAGAATTCTACAAGTGTCTGAAAAATATCCTAAGCTCATCTCCAGCTCAAGAAACAGATGAAGCAAACCCACAAGACTCTGTTCAGTAGGGACCATCCTAAGATTGAACAGCAGCAGAAAGGCAGCAGTTCCTGGCTGGCTGTCTTTTCTAACGGGGTAACCATGAAAGACAATATAGAAACATATGTATGGCTTCTTTGTCGAAAGTGTCTCCTATAATGAAGTGCCTCTATGGCTAACCACTACTGGGCCTGTACACTGGTTGCTCAAGAAACTGTCTCTCGGTAGTTGCCAATGTCTGTGCCTTTGTGTGATTTAACAATTTAAGGGGCTGGAGAGATGGTTTAGAGGCTAAGAGCTCTAGAAGCTCTTCCAGAGGACTCAGGTTTGATTTTTATCACCTTCACAATAGCTAACAACTACCTATAACTCCAATTCTGTGAAATTCATGCCCTTTTCAGAAGGCACTGCATGCACATGAAGTCAAAAAACACATACACGTAAAATATTTTCTAAAAAGTGACTTAATATAAGCTGACTAGCATGTGAACTTATGCATGCAAACACACAAATTTTGGTCACTTTAAGCTGACTACTGAATATGCACAGACAATTTCAATCACTCCAAACTCTGGTCACATAAAATAAATGCTGACCAACACCGTAGGCAAATGCAAATTAAAACAATTCAATATTACTATATACCCCATAATAGCTATAAATAAAGACTGAAAAATTATTAGGGGCCAGTGAGATGGCTCAGAGGTTAAAGGTACTTGCCACACATGCCTAGTGACCTGAGATTCATTCCCAGAATTCATGTAAAGCTAAAAGCACAGGGTTGCCCTCGGACTTTCACTAATACACTGTGGCACATGTATGCCCCTCACACATCCTATACACACACACACACACACAGAGAGAGAGAGAGAGAGAGAGAGAGAGAGAGAGAGAGA
>NW_022196911.1:49431666-49476140 GCF_008632895.1 Mastomys coucha | reverse complement strand
GAGAGAGAGAGAGAGAGAGAGAGAGAGAGAGAGGGAGAGAGAAAACAAAAAATAACATTTAAATTAAATTTCTAATTGGTTAAGATAGTTATGTTTCTTATCACAATAAAAATGTATCAATTTTTAAAAGGATAATCTAAAGTACTGAAGAGATTTGTCATAAAAGTAACCTTAATATATTGCTACTGGGACTATAAAACAAGTATTTTTGAAGAAGTTTGGGAACTTCTTAAAAAGTTAAATAAAACTCTACATATGAACCAGCAGCTCTACTACTGCTCAGTATCTATCCCCAGAAGAAACAAAAATTATTTCCAATTAAATATTTATATACAAATATTCACAGCAGAATTGCTCAAATATCTTTTATCTGATGAGTGAATAAACAAATTATGAGGGTGGACAGATGACCAAATGGTTAAAGTGTTTGCCCAGCAAGTATGAGAACCGGGGGTTCAGATCCCCAGAAACCCACAGAAATGCCAGGTGGTCATTCCCTGCCACGTGTTAGTCCAGTTCCATTAAGGCAGAGCAAGACGGTCACCAGTGCAAGCTGGGTAGCAAGATCAGAAACATAGGAAGCTCTGGGTCTGACTAAGAGATCCTGTCTTAAGTAAAATGAAAGGTCAATCCAATAACATCAAATTCAGCACACACACAATGCACAAGTATAAATACACATCAGAGAGAGAGAGTGAGACAGAGAGAGAGAGAAACAGAGAGACAGAGAGAGACAGAGAGCGCGCAAAAACAAAAAGTTGTGCTATATCCATACAATAAATCACCTACTTAAAGGATGGATGGAACTACTAAAAAGGCAACATCATAGATACATCTCAAAAAACATTATTGTGGGTAAAAAGAAGCCAGACATGTGGCTATGGAAGTTATCATCACATTTATATGAAATGTTCAAAAAGCCAAAATATAACAAAAGAAAGCAGACCAAATTGTACTTGGGTAAAAGAGGGTTAAGGGCTGTGGAAAAGGAGCACGCACAAGTGAACTCTAGGTTGACAGAATGGATGGTTGTGAAGGTTCAGTGGAGTGGTGAGTATACACTGTGTCCATCTGACAGCCCTCATGGGACTGTAACCTTCCGTGTATTCATCTTTTATTGTATTTTAATTATAGATCAAGGAAGCTTTTCAAAAGCTGGATTAATTAGATCTCAAGTCATTAGGTATGTGATCCAGAATTCTTATTTTCTCACGTTACACTTGTACACATCTTGTTTTCAAAGCAAGCTTTCATGATGAACTGCAGGTATTGGGCTTCCATGCTGGAAAAAGGATTATAAAGTCAACTCTACATTGCTACTTGCTCTATCTCACGAGGTTACTGTAAAGTGAGATAACTGATGGAAAAGTTCTTTGGCAGCAATAAAGTATTACACAACCATATAGAACACTTACTCAAAAAGTAGATTTTGTTCACATTAACAAATTGAGACTCTAGTAATCTTGGTTACCCAAAGTCAGTCTTTGCACAGAAATAGAAACAGTTGTCTGTTCATGTTATCTTTTAAATCTCTCTCCAGAGGCTGCTTCCTGGGTCTCTTGATTTCCTAGGTGTCTTGGTGTATTATCTGGTGTTATCTGCACTTTCGTTTTTCAAAGGAAAAACAAATGTCAGATGACTATGGCACAAGACATTCACTTCCCATTACGAAGAAAAGCCAATACTGTGAAAATTCTTTTGTTAAATGTGCTTCCAAAACGGTAACTGACCTTTTTCTCCCTTTAAATATCAGTTAAATTTCTTACTATTTAATATTCAACCCCACACATTGTTTCCAGATGAAATCTGTATTATTTACAGGGTGGATAATTTGAAGACTATTAAAATCTATAAGACCTGTGTAGTGCAATCATCTGATACTTGGGCTTGGTGCAAAATTTGACACTGTTTCCCTTTTACTATTACTGTACAACTGAGTTCTCGGCTGTACAGACAAGTTTGTCTGATATGTGACATTTGGCCTAGTTACATGTGCAAGTTTCCACCGCGCATTATGGAAGACACAACAATATCTTCTTCAAATACAATTCCACGGCTGAATTTAACCACTGAGCTATAAGCTTCTATATATCTGACAATTCTAAAAAGTTACTGTACCAGCAACAGGTACTGCAATCAGAAACAAAGCCTGCAATAAATAACACACACACACACACACACACACACACACACACACACACACACACACAGCTACCGTTTTCCATTAACAAGAAACTCCTTTTCAGTAACAGGTGTAAGAAGGGAAAGAAAATTCGACAGCAAGTTCTAACAAGAGTCCCCCTCGAGTCCGGTCAGTAGTAACCCTAACCACTTCGGTTTCGCCTTTCTCCTTCGATAACAACTAAGGTCGCTCGGCACGATAACTGCACAGCTCCAATTTTAGTTTCCAAGAAGCCTGACAGACCGGCAGCCTGCCCACTCGCTCCTCCAGCCTCCTCCGTGCTCCGCAGGTTGGCCGAACGCGCCAGTCTGCACAAAGCCATCGGAGGGCTGCCGATCACTGGGAGACAGCAGCTCCCGGCCCGGCCCCGGAGGCCTGCGGTGAGGTCGTAGCCCGAGCAGCGTGCGGACCGCCAGCCTCCGGAGGCCGCGGTGCCAGGTCGAGGGACGCGGCGCGTGGCGCGGGCCGGGCATAAACAGCACAGCGAAGAGGCCAGGGGACCGCACGCCCCACCCGAGGCCGCGACCCCTCGGGGGCCCGCGACGCCTTACCTGAACGCGCAGTCGGGGTCGCGGGCGTCTCGTCCCGGCGCGCCTAACCCGCTCCGCTTGCTGAAAAGCTTCTGGAACAGAGTGGGGGCCATGCTGGCCGCCGCCAGACCGGGGTCGCTCGGCTGGGAGCTAGCCGGAGGCCCCCCGCTCCTACCGCCGCCCCGCCACCCCCATGGGCGCCTCAGTCATATGACAGAAATTAGTCACTTCAAACGGCCACGGCGCGCGGGGCGGAGCGCGAGATCGAGGTCGCAGCGATTGGGTGGCAGCGAGCCGCGTCACGTGGCAGCAAGCTGAGCGGGGGGCGGGGCGGGGGTGGGGAGGCGGGGCCCCCTACCATTGGCTGGCCCACGGGTCAGTCACGCGGCCTCTCACGGGGCGGGGCGTGCGAGGGCGCGCGCGGCTGGGTGGCAGGGGAGAGCCTCCAGGCGCGGCTGGGTGGCAGGAGAGAGCCTCCAGGACCCAGGCCCTCTCAAGCTGCTCTGACTCTAGGAGGAGATCCAGGTCTGTGACTTGAGGTGCGGTTCCCATTGACACCCGCATTTAGTCTCTAGGAAGATCTAGCATCTAGCGACTGGAGGCTCGAGCTCGATCTCCTTGGTAACCAACAAAATCACAAGCAAAACCAAGGGAGGCAAGCAGCCGTAAAAAAAAAAAAAAAAAAGCATCTATCTAAAAATATCTAACCCTTTATGCTAAGTACTTAGAATTTGAAAGACTGCGGTTAGAGAACTAGATAGTTAGAGGCCCTGGGTTTGATCCTCATCACCAAACAAGAAGTTTAGCAAAATGTCTAAGGGAGACAAGAATCAGAACTTCCATGAAACAAAGCTATATATCTTAATATCTGGCGTATGAGGAAAGGAGGAACTGTAACATTGTAACCAAATAGCAAGACTGCTCTCAAAACGGGAAATACAGCTCACGAACATCCTTGCAGTCTTATCAAAGCATCAGTGTTCAGATCATGTTTGTCATCCGTTTACCAGGATGAGGGATCTCATACAGTGGAATGCAGTTCTCTGAGAAATGTGGATGTGGGGAAATATTGGTGTATGCTTGGAAAGCTAGATAAAGATGCTTGAGAATTTCACTAGACACAGGAACCAAATCTTTAAGAAGTTACCAGCTGATCTACAGTTAAAAGAAAAATAAATAAGTAGCCCTAACATGGGAAAAAGAAAAATTAGCAGACTATTTTTACATCATTAATAATTTGTCAATGGTCAGCATGTTGAGCTCTAATGTTACAAGACTTTTATATATTTATTGAGACAGGGTCTCTTGCTGACCTGGAGCTCACCAAGTAGTCTAGGATGACCCTTTTGTTTCATCTTCTTTGATAGAACTAGAATCACAACCTTACATTCCTTTGGCCATCCTTTAAGTGGATTCTGGGAATGGAATGCAGATCCTCATGCTCACATAGCAAGCACTTCATTCCCCAGATTTAACTCCCCAGCTTTCAAACTGGAGGAGGGAGAAGTCTCCAGTTCTCTCTTCTGTCTTCATTGTTCCAGCACACAAGACATTTTAAAGCACTAATTGTAGATAATTTAAAAGTGAATTTGCAGCCAAGCAGTGGTGGCACACACTTTTAATCTCAGTACTCCGGAGGCAGAAGAGGGTGGATCTCTGTGAATTTGAGACTAGCCTGGTCTACAGAGTGACTTTCAGGATAGCCATGGCTATACAGTGAATCAAAAAATGAATTTGCTCATTGCACAAATTTGAGTTCTGTATACTGGGGATCAACATTAACAACAGAAAAGTTAATTTTTTTTATAGGCAAGAAAACCGTAAATGGTAAGGTAATTTCAGACAGTGATTGGTGTTGTGCAGTTAATGAACTAAACAATGAAATTATGTCACAGGAAGGTCTTTCTGAGAATGTAGTGGCAACAGTTAGATTTTATTCATAGGTCCTTTATAAATTGCTAATTTCAAAAGTTCCTGGGTGTGGTGGTTTGAATAAGAATGGATCCCATAAGTTCATATTCTTTTTTTTTTTTTTTTTTTTTTTTTTTTTTTTTTCAGTTTTTTGAGACAGGGTTTCTCTGTATAGCCCTGGCTGTCCTGGAACTCACTCTGTAGACCAGGCTGGCCTTGAACTCAGAAATCTGCCTGCTTCTGCCTCCCAAGTGCTGAGAATAAAGGTGTGCACCACCACTGCCAGGCTAAGTTCATATTCTTGAATGCTTGGTCACTAGAGAGTGGAACTGTTTGAAAGGATTGCAAGGATTGCAAGAATTAGGGGGTGTGGCCTTGTTAGAATAGGTGTGGCCTTGTTAGAATAGGTGTGGTCTTGTTAGAATAGGTGTGGTCTTGTTAGAATAGGTGTGGCCTTGTTAGAATAGGTGTGGTCTTGTTGGAGAAAGTGTATCACTTGGAGTTTGCTTTGAGGTTTCAAAAAGCCCACACAAGGATCAGCTCTCTCTCTCTCTCTCTCTCTCTCTCTCTCTCTCTCTCTCTCTCTCTCTCTCTCTCTCTCTCTTTCTTCTCTCTCCTCTCTCCTTTTCTCTCTCTCCTTTTCTTTCTCTCTCTCTCTTGCTTGAAGATAAAGATGTAGCTCTCACCTACTTCTCCAGCACCATGCCAGCTGTGCATGCCACTATAATCCCAGCCATGATAAAAAAGGTCTAAGCCTCTGAAACTGTAAGCAAGCCCCCAGTTAAATATTTTCTAACAGTTCCCATGGTCGTGGTGTCTCTTCACAGTGATAGAACAGTGAAAAGGGCTATATATTTTTTCAAGAAAAATATTTGTGACATTCTTAAATGTGGAAAATAAAACCATACATCTGCTAAGTCAATGTGTAAACTGCTGAAAGTTTCTTGTTTTTATACAAGTTAGATAAGAGTGAGTAGAAGCAGACTAATGCTTTCTACACAGGACCAAAGACTCTTAAGGACAAGAGGCTGCCCGTGGCTGGCACAGAGATGAATCTTTCCAGGTTCCCTCAGAAGGAAGTTTCCGAATACAGTAACCTCATGTGCCTTCATCCTGGGAAAAATTACTTCATGGGTGATCATAGATATTAATAGTAGGAGAAGCACTGCTGCTTGCATAAGAGACACTTTATTTTAGTGATCTCCACTCATGCAATTGCTTCATGACTGAATGCTCAGTCTTGAAAGTACAGAGAAAAACCAAATGTGTTTACTACCGTTCATCACATTTCCCTTATAACGCAACATAATGCTACAATAACAGAATGAAAACTCTGAAAGGATTCAGATTTACAATAAGACATGCTCTACAGAAATTCTTTTGAGTCTGGTATCAACATTTACTTACTCTGCTATTTAATATGATCTGTTCTCATAGAGAAGCTGAGGTGCCTTGAAAGCACACTCTTTAAATTTAGGGAAGAGTCATGTGGGCATAGAAGAAATAGAACAGTTTTTATTCCAGTCATCCGTGCTATTGTACATGAATACCGAACAAAGAGTTAGAAGTATTAAAAATAAGCCTAGAAGTTTCAGTCTCTCCCAAACTGGTCTCTGTCCATCAGCTTCAAGACCATCTTTCTTTGGCTGGGCATGGTGATGCACGACTTTAATCTCAGCGCTCAGGAGGCAGAGGCAGGTGGACCGCTGTTGAGTTTGAGACCAGCCTGGCCTACATAGAAATTCCAGGACAACTAGAGTCACACAGTGACTCAATAAGACAAGAAAAGAAAAATCACCCTTCTAAAAGTATAAATAGCAGGGTAGTCTTCACTGTACATATCTGCAGTTTGCCTGACATAGGAAATAGGACAATAAAACTATAATCTGGCTCCTTTAGCCACCATACTAATGACTCAGTTGTCCTAAATTAGTCTGAAAGAAAACTTTTGCTGATGAACATCTCAGAGTAATCAGTCTACTTACAAGGACTTGGGGCGATCCGATTCTTAAACCTCTTAAGCCAGCTATTTGTGGCTTCATGACAAGACAGTGGCAGTGGTTTGATGTACAAAAGGGAATAAACCCTGGTTTATTTGCAAACATTTCTGAGGTCCTTCCTACTTCAGCTTGTTTGAGGCACTGAGAATACAGGGTTGAGAGAGAGTTCCCATTGGGAATTTACTTCTTAATTGGAGGAAACAAAATGCCTGCAGGTGGTGACAGGAGCTATAGCAGAAACTGAAGGGGTGGAAGGGAAGGGCACTCCAAAGATACAGGATTTGAAGCTGATGTCTGAAGAACTTAGGAGGCAGCCATGGAAAATCTGGTAAAGACATTCTGAGGGAAAGAAGACAGTGTGTGGTGTGCGGAGGCTCAGCAGAAGCAATAGGTTTGGCTTGAACAGGAGGGAAGCCAGAAGAAAAGAGAGCAGACCCTGGGAAGGAACAGTAGCTTGCTTGTGGTTAGAAAAAGACAATGGACCAGATCATCTAAATCATGGCTCCTTGCGAATCATGGGAAGGAGGTTAAGAGTGATGGGAGAGGCTGGTTATGTAGCTCACTGGTACAGCGCGTGTATGAAGTCATAGGTTCAACCCCTGGGACCACAAAAGAGTAAACGATAACTCTGTGTAAACAGCCCTACTTAGACTCAGTGGATCACAAGAAAATAGAAAAAAAAACAATAACAAAATATGAAGATAGGAGAAATTGTTGGGAAGTTCAGCATGAGTGGGAGGGAATAGGAAAGAATAATGGAGAATGAAAATGATCAAATGCGTTACATACACCTAGGAGATTGTTAAACAGTGAAGTAGTACATGAGTGATAAGGGCTATTGAGTAAGGTTAAAATAGGAAAGAGTCAACTTATGACTCCAGTCTGGCTATTATGTAGAAAAGTTATTGTAGAAGAGCAGGAACAGAAGGAGGGTGATCAAGTAGGTGGCACCTGTGTTGGGGAGGGATTTACTGGCATTGTTTTGGAGATGCAGCTGAAGTAAGTTCTAATGGAGAAAATCAAATATATTGCCAACATTAAAAAAAATTTCTAGGGCTGGTGAGATGGCTCAGCAGGTAAGAGCACTGACTGCTCTTCGGAAGGTCGGAGGGCCCTGAGTTTGGATCCCAGCAACCACATGGTGACTCACAACCACCCGTAATGAGATCTGACGCCCTCTTCTGGTGCATCTGAAGACAGCTACCGTGAATTACCCCAGAGCGAGAGGGCCAGAGCGAACGGGACTGGCAGAGGTCCTGAGTTCAATTCCCAGCAGCCACACACATGATGGCTCACGGCCATCTGTACAGCTACAGTGTATACAGTTCATACACATAAAATAAATAAATCTTTAAAAAATTTTTCTATTGATTGTAAATTTCACACCATGCACCCCAACTCCACTCATCTCCCTATCCCTTCATATTTGCCCTCTGCCCTTGCAACTCTCTCCCAAAAGAAAATACAAAACAAAAATAAACAAAACATTAAAAAACATCTTGTCACCGGGCGGTAGTGGCACAAGCCTTTAATCCCAGCATTTGGGAGGCAGAGGCAGGTGGATTTCTGAGTTCGAGGCCAGCCTGGTCTACAGAGTGAGTTCCAGGACAGCCAGGACTACACAGAGAAACCCTGTCTCGAAAAAACCAGAAAAAAAAAATCTTGTAAAAACTGTAATGTGTCACAAGGTGTTCCACAGTATACCCTTTTGTTCACACATATTGACTTGCAAATGTTCATTGCAATGAGTCATGGGTCTAGTTTGAGGCCTCTGGCTTCTGCTACTATCAATATTGAAACTTCTCTGGGACTCCTCGGGATATCCTGTTGTTGCCCTGTGTTATGGAGATCGCTCAGCTTTGGATCTGCAGGACCCGACCGACCCTTTCACATGCTCTAGCAGTTCAGAGATGAGGTAGATGTTGGAGTAGGCCAACTCAAAGCCCTGGATCTGGCCTTGGATGATAGCTGAGTTGGTCAGCCTACCAGTCCTCCTGTACCTGCACCACAACAGTGAGCTTTCCAACACAGCACCAGCCAGGTCACCCAGTGCTGCAGCTGAAAGCAACAGGGTCAGCTCTCCTGCTTTTATGTGCTCTAAGCCTGCTCACCCGTACTCACGCCACCAGAGCCATCTCTATTGTACTTCCCAGTCTAAGTGTGGGGACCACTCTTCTGGGTACTGCAGCTGACAGGGACTGGCCCAGTTCTCCCTGTCTTACATCCTCAGGGCTGGCTCACCCACACCTTAGCCATCAGCACAAGCTCTACTGTGTTGCCCAGGGTAGGTACAGGGACCACTCTCTGGATCTTAGGCTCTCATGACCCCTAGGGTCATTATCAACATTTCTTTATGTGAACAACTTAAATGTAAGTTACTGCCTGATTAAAACACCAGAAAAATTAGGCTTGAAGAGGAAAATCCAGTATATTAAGTTCAGGTTACGTTGGGATTATGTTTGAAGTGTTTGATGCCTATGGAAATTTAAGTAGAGCATAGTAAAAGGCAGGATTTGAGATCAGCCATTTAAAACAATGGAATGGCTGTCTTTTTCTAGAGAAAAAGACGATACACAAAAGATGGTCAAGGATGAAGAACAAAAGAAGACAATTTTCAAAAGTCTAGAAGAAAGAGACCAGACAGAAGGATAAACAGAGAAAAAAGAATGTCCCCTGATAAAGGAATGAGTCAATCACATGAATGTTGTTGACCCTGTAAGTGTGCATTAATTAGATTGTCAACAAGGAGATCTTAGCAAGATCTCAGTGAAACACGTGAAGGAAAGCCTGACTGAGTGGGTTCAAAAGAGAAGGGTCAGCTGGGTTTGGTGGCACACCCCTTTAATCCTAGCACTCAGGAGGCAGAGGCAGAGGCAGAGATAGAGGCAGAGGAGAGGCAGAGAGGCAGAGAGAGGCAGAGAGAGGCAGAGGCAGGTGGATCTCTGTGAGTTCAAGGGCAGCGTAGTCTACAGAGTAAATTCCAGGACAGCCAGGGCTACACAGAGAAATTCTGCCTCAAAACAAACAACAAAAAAAACAAAGACAGAGAGTGGTGAAGGAGGGAAGGAGGGAGGGGAAGGAGAGGGGGAGACAGAGGGAGAGGGAAAGGGAGGTGAAGAGGGAGAGGGAGAGCAAGTGCAAATGAGCAGATGGAAACAGCAAAGCAAATGTAGCTACCTGTGGTAGAGAGGAGAGAGGAGACTGGAGAAGGCTGGGTTTCTTTTTTAAGATGGGAGACATCATAGAATTTTTATGCTAATAGAACTAATCTAATAGAGAATAAAGACATGATGTTTCAAATTGTAAGAATACAATAATAAGCAAGACAGACAGTCCTTACCCTTTAGAGAACAGCAAGTCACCAAAGAAGTTACTGAAAATTGTAGTCAATGTTTCTAAGGAAACAAAAACCGTTACCTTAAGTATAAGAAATATTGGCATGAATTCCTTACTTTGAATTCCATTAGGTGCATGCAAAGATCCTTTCAGAAATAATATATTTCTATGATAAACTTTTCAACAGATATTTTAAAATGCACATTGGTGTTCTGCCTCTATGTCTGTCCAAGTGAGGGTGTCAGGTCCCCAGGAACTGGAATTACAAACAGTTGTGAACTGCCATGTGAGTGCTGGGAATTCAACTCAGGTCCTTTGGAAGAACAACCAGTGCTCCTAACCACTAAGACACCTTTCCAGCTCTATCAACAAATATTTTTTAAACATTTAAAATTATTATGTGCCTATCAGCTTTACTAAAAGATGGAAAGCACAGTAGATAAAAATATATGATTTCTGTATTGTTGGAGCTTAGAGTATTTGGAAAAAGTACACCTGATAGGTGACTGTATGCTCTCACTTAGATTAATCTTATGATGTTAACATCTATAAAAAAAGCTAATTGAATTAACTCTATCAACCAGATATTCTATATTGATCATAAACACAAATTAGCACAAACAAAAGAAAGAATAAAAGTTTATTAGCTTTCATAACTAGACCTAAAATGAACAGTTCAGGCACAGACTCCTTCAGCTGCTACAACAATGATAAGTGCTGGAAAGAGCTGTGCAGACCCAAAATGGAGAAAAGACACACAATGATCTGCCAGACAAGATGGGCAGTTCAGGGAGAAACCAACCGCTTTGTGATTGGGTTTAAAGTCTGTACCATAGGAAATTCAAGTTTGGCACCATGGCATAAGAAGTCATAGGCCCTAGAGGGAGACCCACTGTTATTGTTTTTGCCAAATGGTTGTGTTGTCCATGAACTATCTAGGTATTTGTGTTTACACCCATAGATTATGACTCAACCTTGTTCAGAGAAGCTGTTTGTGTGGTGGGCTGCAGTTAATGCACATAATGTGTGAAATTGCTGAGGATTAGTGACTGCTAAGTGTGCGGTCCTAAATGGGACGGCTGGATCAACCCCTCTTCACCCTCACCATTGCCCTCACCTGTACCCTCTCACCCTCACCCTCGCCCTCGCCCTCAGCTCAAAGAATATTGCAGAAGAGAGGAAGGAATGTAAGAGCTGGAGGGCAGGAAGGAGTATTCTGAAATGCTATCTTCTTGATTTAATGTAACTGTTTAACTCATAGACTCACAGCAGCTGTGGTTACCTGCACAAAACCCACACAGTCAAGCCAATCAAAATTCCAGCACTAACAGCAGAAGGGCTCACCAGGCCATGTACCCAGCCCAGGAGCTATTAGCAGTTTATGGTTGCAGGGGATGTAGCCTCTGTAGGGTTGCCTACACTCTCATGGATGGCCCCATACCCAGGCATCTATTGGCAGTACTAATTAGACTTTGTACATTATTTTTAAAAGAAAAGACTTGAAATTAGGAGAGCTTTACTGAGGGATTATGGGGGGAGCTGAAGGGGGGTGGAGTATGGGGGTTGGTATGTTCAAAATGCATTGTATGCATGCATGAAATTCTCAAACAGTAAATAAAAACAACTATATTTTAAAAGAAAAAATAACAAATAAATACTTACAATAGTTTTCAACATCTTCTGCCATTGGGGAAATTAAGATTCTATCTCATTCTAATCAGAATGTCTATTATGAAGAAAATAAATGACAGCAAATGCTAGCATGTATGCAAGGAGGAGACAACTAGTATTCACTGCTACTGGGAGTAGAAACTGGTGTGGCCACTCAGAAAATCAGCTCGGATACATGAAACAGAGCTACCATATGAGCCAGCTCTACTCCTGGGCATATGCATGAAGAAATCTAAGGTACCACACCACAGAAATACTTCTACATCTATATTTACTGCTAGTCACACTAGCTAAGTAAGGAATGGAACTACCAAGATGTCAATCAGCAGATAAATCTACAAAGAAAGCGTGGTAAGCACATACAATGCAAATTTATTAAAACAAACATAGACAAAAGAAGAGTTCAGTTGGGGGCCTGCGAGATGGCTCAGTTGGGAGCCTGTGAGAAGGCTTAGTAGGTCTCAATAGGCACTCATTGGCAAGCCCACTGATCAGACTTCAATCCTCTGAACCCACGTGAAGTACTAAGGTCTGCATATTGTCCTCTGACCTCTGGAACTCATGCCTCTCTTACTCATGCATAAATACAGTTTTAAAAAGAAAGGGCAGGGTCTATAGATCAGAGATCGAGCACATACCTGGTACACATGAAGCCATAGTTTCAATACCCAGTACCGGAAGAAAATGCAAAGAAAGAAACTTTTGGGTTGGAGAGATGACTCAGTGGAGAGAGCACTTGCTTATCAAGCTTGATGGATGAACTTTGTAATCCCAGAACCCACATAAAAGGTAGGTAGGCATGATGCCCACCTATCATCCTAGAACTTAGGAGGCAGACGAGGGCTGCCTGCGGCAGGCTGGCCTGCTAGACTAACTGCGCTTAGTCAGGTCAGGCTGGGCCAACGAGAGGCCCACTACCTAGTAAGGATTGCGGCAGAGCTTCAGGCTGCGTTTTGGGAGAGCAAACCTTTTTCCAAGTGTTACAGCTCTTATGACAGAAGCTCTTGTACAATGGGGTAGTTCTCGCACACCTTTAATCCTTCAGAATAGGATTCTTATATACAGTTTTGGGGTGAGTCAGGGTCTGACAACATGTACTTCTTATCGGCTTGGTCTGAGAGCTTGGGGAAACCTTATTTGCATGTGGGAGGGCTGGTGCTGCTCCTATATGACTGATGGCCAACAGACCTCTCTGCAGGGTGGACAGGGGTGCTGTGGGAAGCTGTAGCCCAAGGAGCATGGCAGAACACCTGCTGTTCCTTGCAGGTGAAAGTCACCTGCTGGGTCTCTGGGGTTCAAAGCCTGCACTGGACCAACCGACTGGGGATCAGGCTGCCTGTGCACAGCTCTCTCACCGCCCCACTTTGGACTTCTCATGACTGCCAGGGGCCCTCTGTTTACCCTTCTTCTTCACAATACTGAAGGTCACATCCTCCACTCCAAACCATCAAATATCAGTTCTAATGAGCTCTTCCGTTTTCCCTTTCCTTGTGTTTTTCCAGAAAATGGAGAATCTTGGGCTCATACTACACTGCCTCCCAATCCTAGCACTTAGCACTCTTATGCTACATAACCTGGTGAAGGACCAACCTTCAGAGCTAGAAATATTTTCCTTGTTAGCAATATGAACTAGTCAAAAATGGATACCTTCTAATCCCACTGCTCCAAGACCACACTGTTTCTCACAGGACCTACCATCGAACTGGGGAGTACTGAGTAATGCACTTTTCCTTGGATTAAACTCTGTGAGGACAGGAAACACATCTTGTCTCGGTCCTTAGTCCCCCACAGCTTATCTTATTTCTGCTTTTAAAACTGTTATCAGAGTCTCTGACTTAGTGGAACTGATCTGGAAAACATGTCTGCATTCGATGCCTCCTCTAGCATTAACATTCTCTTCTGTATTTTCATGGTTCACCTCCAGATGAAGTCAGAGTTTAAAAAAAAAGGGGGGGAGCTTTCTTAGTGGCTTAGAGCCTCTCGGAACATTTAAAAGAATCTTTCCATAGGACTTCTATTTACAAAGAAAGAGTGTACAGGTCACTTAATCTCAGATTCAATAGAAAGTTTTATGCTTTTCCTTGCTACTGAGCAGCTTTGAAACGTCTTGCTTTTTCGAATGGCCTTAGTCCCAACATCAGGGTTAACATCTCACCAAGTTATACAACTGCACTCCGTTCACTGACAGCAGGCTTGTTTTCTCAGGACAGGCACTGTGCAGATGCCACACGTTATACCATGAGACCACTGAAACAAACACAATCATAGCCCTACAGAGAGTACTGAAGCTAGTTTGGAGATGAGGTAACATATTAAATACTTAGTGTATGATTGAGTGTACACACCATATATTCCTGCTTCAGCAATTTTTGAGTCTAGAGTTTCTTTTAGTCAGACCTGGAATTAGGTCTCTCACTCATGTGGTTTCAATTAAGTTCTGTTAAAAATAGCTTGTAATATAATCATTTTCATTTTTAGCACTTCAACGACTTTACTACTTTTGATCCATACAAAGGACAGATCTGGGGACAAAGAAAGAAAGAAAGAAAGATGGAAGGAAGGAAGGAAGGAAGGAAAGAAAGAAAGAAAGAAAGAAAAGAAAGAAAGAAAGAAAGAAAGAAAGAGAGAGAGAAAGAAAGAGAATCCTGATGAGAGCTCATGATGAGTGTAAAATCATTTATGCATGGTCTTCTAATAACATCTAACTGGCTCACATTTTAAAGAACAAATACATACATTTAAGAAGACTATGGGAGAATGACATTTCTTTTTTTGTTTTTGTTTTTGTTTTTTTTTTGTTTGTTTTTGTTTTTTTGGTTTTTTTGAGACAGGGTTTCTCTGAATGTTTAGCCCTGAATGTTTGTTTCTTAACTGACTAAAGCAAATGACAAGACCATTAGGAGAATTTCCACACAGTTTATCACAAACAATAAGAGAATTTTAATTTTATATAATTTCAGGCAGACATTCTGCTTCTATGGACTTCATATTCACATTCACCTCTTCAAAGCAGTGAAAATTCAGCCACGGCTGTTACATTCTGTCATTTGTCTTCATTATAATATCTAGAGAAAAACATACATATTATTTTGTAGAGAAGCAAGTGCCCAATAGTTACTAATAACCAACTCTCAAAGGTGAGAGCTCTTCCTGCTTGCACCATACCCACTGGCTTTCTAAAACTGATGGGGAGTTCTTTCTGGAGACATTAAGAGACCTGCTTAGTAACATTCTAGAGAAAAGCCTGATAAAGGCTGATAATGGAGGCCTTGGTGGGGTTTCAGAGTCCCTCCTTACAGCCTAGAGGAACTCTGTCCCTGTGCTTCCTGTCCTTGTTCCCCTCTGTCACTGCCCAGGCAGCACCTCACAGTCTCCTCTACCACTCCTTCTCATTCCCCTAGTCCTTGTATATGAACATTCCACTTTCTTCCCAAATACAACATTGTTGCAGCTTTCCCCTCAGAGCTAACAGTTGGAGACCAAAATGGAGACTAAGCCGATGAGCCTTCCTGTTCCCACTGTCACGTTTCCATTCTTAACCTCAGAAAACCCTGCTATCGTAGTTATGCTCCGTGCCCTTTGGAATCTTTGAGTAAAATTCAGGTGATCTTACCAAATATCATATGGTCAGGAAAGTGACTATAAACCAGAGATCCATTATCTTTGCTACTCAAAGTGGGGGCCCATCCAGAGGTCAGTAACAGCAGCAACATCTAACTGTAGTCTTACTATTAGAATTGAGGGTCCTTTGGCACCATTCCGAAGGAGCTGTAGCAAAAGCTCCATCTGAACATGATCCTCAAGTGCTTCACAAATTATTTAAGTTGGGAAAGCCATTTTTACTGTTTCTAGAGCTCTGTGTGTTAAATGTACTCACCTTAGATGTTGTCACTCGGCACCTCCTGCCAGCCTCTGTGTAATTTCCCAGCCTCACCTTCATGTCACCTTCATATACTTAGACTCAGGGACTTGACCTTTATTTTCCCAGTTATAAACTATCAAGCCTCATTTCTGGAACTAGAAATTACTAGAGATCTGGGTATCATCTTCCAATAATCTTTTCTTTCTTTCTTTCCTTCTTTCTTTCTTTCTTTCTTTTTTTAAAAAAAAATTTATGTATTATTATAAATAAGTACACTGTAGCTATCTTCAAATACACCAGAAGAGGGTGTCAGATCTCATTATGTATGGTTGTGAGACACCATGTATTTGCTGGGATTTGAACTCAGGACCTTTGGAAGAGCAGTCAGTGCTCTTACCTGCTGAGCCATCTCCCCAGCTCCCCAGTCATCCTTTCTTAACACCCCTTACAAGCAACTGGTTAGTTACTAAGTCCTATAAACTCTTCAGATTGGTTTTTAGAATTCCTGGGTCAGACTTCCAAGTCAATGACTTGAGAATTAGTATTCGTAAATACTCCGGTGGTCTGAGTAACATAGTTGGAGATAAACCAGCACAGGTCTCTATTTTCCCAACTCTGTTCATACAGACTTGACGAAAGTCACACCCATCCTTCTTACTTTCTGCTCACTTCTTCCAAATCTAAACCTCCTTGACAAAATGACCAACTAAAAGGCAACTCTGATCAGAATACAATAGAGAGTAAGCATGACATCAGAGATGCTCCACCAGCTTTTTAAAAGTTTTTCAAAAGTCAAGTCTGCAAGGGCAGCAGGCATGACTAATTTCAACCCTTTGGAAGAGCATTAGACATTGATGCCTACATTTATACCTAGACTTCCTTTTAGAAGGCTTATACCCAAGGTTCTGCATGGGTCTTAGATCATCTACTAAAGGAAATCCACCTTCCTTGTATACCCTGATAGGATGCCATATATATTTCTATTATGGCACATATGCCTCCATCACAGTTGTTTTAGCTATCTGATACCTTCTATCAGATTATTTATTAACTGACAGAAGGAGGCAACTATATCAACTCCAGAAAATAACCATCTAGAACATGACATTCAACTCCAAGAGTATTTCCCAAAGGAGTCGGCTAACAACAGAACTCCATCTTTATATGAATGGATGCGTATCAACCAAACAACAGACTTGAGAATTCTTTATGATGTCAAAACATGTTGATTTCTTTTCCTCTAAAGCACTGACTAGCCATACTGAATTCCCCTCTGTAATTACAGTAGGTAAATATGTCTGTCTGTGACATATTTGCTATAACACTGATTTGATATACCTACTTGACATATACTTATTTGATAAATTATTCTTCATGTGAGATAGCATAATCAAATGTATCATCAGATACAGCAACTATACACATATTTTAGACTTCCTGCAATTTAAGCAAAACCAAGGAAACATTTTCAAAAGAGACATGTCAGTTACCCTTGAGGAACTAATCAAACATCTAAAACCAAAACCTTACTGCACACTAGATGAGTTTTTTTTTTTTTTTTTTTTTTTTTTTTTTTTTTGTAGTGCTGGGAATTGAACCCAGAGTCTCACATATACCAGGGCTATACTGAGCTATAGTCTCAGGCTTAATAATGAGTGGTTATTATATATTCCAGATACTTTACATAGTTTACCTATAAGCCTTACAATTCTTTTAGGTGACAACTACTATTTAACCAATTTTACAGATAGCATACTAAAATCCATAGATTTTTAAAGAATTTGTTCATTGTGTCAGAATTATCCAAAGACTTCTGTTACCATCTCTGCTACTTATACAGAATTATTTCCACCTCATTTGCTGTGTGTCTGTGTCCATTTCTACCCGCTATCATTATCTAAAATCTCAAGCTTCTTATCAAGAGAGAAAGAGAAGGGGATATATATCTGTGATTATACGGTTATACGATTAAAGGCCAAAAGTATCCTTTTAGCTGGGCATGGTGGCACATGCATTTAATCCCAGTGCTTGGGAGGCAGAGGCAGGAGGATCTCTGTGAGTTCAAGGTCAGCCTGGTCTACAGAGTGAGTTCCATGACAGCCAGGGCTGGGTTACACAGAGAAACCTTGTGTCAAAAAAATAAAACCAAAAACCAAGCCACTACCAAAAAAAAAAAAAAAAAAAAAAAAAAGGATCCTCTCTTAGGTTTATGTAGTGCAGATAGTTCTGATTTGGCCAGTAATTATCCGTTGAGTAAACTAGGACAAAAATCACTTATCAATCTGGTGAAAACAACTCGTCATCTGTAGAGGGAGAAAATAGAAAAGAACATGGCTCTCATATTTTAGTGTTTATTTTAATCACCTGGAAACTTTATCCTCTGCCTTATCTCTGGCATCAGGGTTTCAGCTGTCCTGGTGTTCAGAAGACCACCACTGGCAAGTGTTGATGTAGACATTTTCTAAGGCCTTGCTACCCAGTATATGCCATTTTCAGAGCCTATGTACCTCCCTGTCTTCCCTGTCACAACATTTTTGTGCTTGGTGTTTCTTTGAATCAAGTTTTTTCTTTAATCAACATAGTGCTCATCAACATAGTCCCCTTTCAGTCATATGTACAGGATCCTAGATCATCAAAATGAACTTTACACTCTAGCCCTGATTAGGTTACTGCCAAACTCGAGAAAACTTTAAATGCCAGTGCTAAGAATAGGCTGTTGAATATTTTAAATAACATGATCACAAGTTAGCTTGGTGCTTTGCTATTTTTACTAAATGAAAGGCAGACACGAGGAGCAAGATGTCAAAGATCTCTTAGGTGATGAGGCTGCTCTTAGAAATAAGCCAGGAGATGGCAGCAGCAGCTCAACATTCATCAAGGGGTCTCTAAACTAAACTACCAATTGTGAACATCGAAATCTCCCAAGCACATTTTAATTTGTATCTGTTACTTAACTCCCAAATTTTGACAATATCTGATGTCATAAACTAGTATGACAGATATAAAAAGGATCAATAGTTTTTCTATTTTTATTAATAAAGTTTTTGTTGGTATACATATAAACAAACCCCCCACATATGTTCAGCTTAAGGATTTTTCATAAATGTAACATGCTAACATAACCAACACCATAAAACTATCTGTAGCAATTTCTTTAGTTAAAACCATCATTCTAATGAAGGCGTCTACTCCCAGCTCCTCCAGAGTTCAGTTTACGTGGTTTTTGCTACATGCATATAAATAACTAATAGTGAGCATGCTTGTTAAGAATGTCTAATATCTTATGTGAAATTTGTTAACATGATCCAACATGACAATTTCATTTAACTATATGTTGTTTTGATTATTACTGTGTAGCATTTGAATGAATATACTACAGTTGACTTACCTATTTTTAATTGATGTGCATCTCGCTAGGTTGTCATTTCAAATTATTATGACCAATAAGAATTCTAGTATATATCTTTTTTTTCAGACAAGTCATTTTCCCTAGCTGGCCAGAAATTTGCTACATAGAACAGAGATCTATGTTGCTTCAAACTCACAGAGATCTACCCACCTGTCTCTGGCTCCTGAGTGCTGGAGTTAAATATGTACACCCTTACACTTGGCTCTAGTCTATATCTTTTTGGGGGGAATTTAAATAGAGCTTTATTAAATACTAAATACTGATCAAGAGATGGACTTTGGCCAGGACCATTCTCTGGAATTTCCCAGCTAGAATAACTTCTAGTCTATATCTTTTGATGAACATACATAGACATCATTGCTGAGCAT
The DNA here is from genome assembly GCF_008632895.1 of Mastomys coucha. Lineage (NCBI taxonomy): Eukaryota > Metazoa > Chordata > Mammalia > Rodentia > Muridae > Mastomys > Mastomys coucha. Next base: position 49,456,871 of record NW_022196911.1, on the reverse strand, counting down.
ATTCCTAGAAATGGAACTATTGGGTTGCTAGGAATTTTCTATCTCAGGGCTCTTAGGGGTCCTATACTGAGATAACCCCTGAAGCATGGCATAGTTGTTGTAACCAGAAAAGGCATATTTCTACTCCTTTATAGGTCATTATGGATTTTGTTGTCAACATGTATCTTTTTTGCGTATGCTATTTTAGCCCATTTACTAAATGACCTAAAAAAAAAAAATTACACAATTTAACAAGAGGCCCAGAATAAGAGAAGGCTCCATAACAGATACAAGCTATGGTAAAAAATGCTCTAACATTCAGTGTCCCTGACAAATAGAGTTGCTGCTTGGATCTTTTGGCAGGATCTAGAGCTGAACAGTATGGCCTCTAGGATTAAAAACTGGAGTTCAACTATCATTGGTGGATAAATACTTAAACACTGAAGCAAAGCATTTAGCCTGTGAATGGGTCATAACACTGACCACTGACCACTATATTAGTGAGCTCTACTGTATTTTATATGACTTAGCAAGCCGCAGAGTGAAGATCAGGTCTTCATTGCCAAATGAAACGGATACATATAGGATTGCACTCAAGCATGCACTGAAGGCACAAGTAGGCCACATAAAGAACTGAGCCAAGGAAAGCAGCCCCTATTTTAACTTCTTTATCTTCTCTCACCTAGGCTACATTTAAGAGGTCAGGGGACGTGTTCTATAGATGGCTTTCCAGGAAAAAAGATCAGATCTGGTACATATTGATCAGTCTCTCTGATATGTTTCAGGAAAAAAAAAAACCTGTGAAATCTGGTTGCCCTGGGGCAGGACTTTGATAGTGTACCTGTTGCTGCTTTGCTGGAAGGAGGAAAGATCAGCTGCTGGATGCATACCAATTCATGGGTGCTAACCAAGGTTTGCATGGATGGTTGAGACTTGGAAGAAATGTAATTGGAAAAATAGAAGAAAAGACATTTGAGAAGAAGCATTGTATAAAGGTCTCTAAACTGACAAATGAATGACATCCAAATATACACCAAATGGTGACCTCAGCAGAGAAGGATCCTTAATAATCAAATGGATAGGATAATCAAAGCTTGTGGATACCAGTCCGTCTCTTTTCCCCTAGCAACTTGCAGCAGAACGAGGTTGGAGAAAGAGGAAAGAATCTGATTGGTATCCTCTCTGTCCTTGTCTGTAAATTAACGAGGTAGCAGGAAGCACAGGCTTATCAACACAGACCTAGATGGCTCTATGATAGCAATACATCTTGAAGTGCTCAGTAGGCGACCCTGAATAACTTTTATCACATAAAAGGCAGTGTTTTGTCCTTATAAGGTAAACACTATGGATATGGATATGCCATTTTTTTAACAGACCACACTTCTGCCAAAGCTGCTGCACATGAATTTATGGGCTGCTTTGTGGAGTGAGGGTAGTATCATGCTCTTATGGTTTGGATGTAAAGTGTCCCTAATGGGACCATCTCCTAGCTGGTGTTACTACTCTGGAGAGCTGTAGAACCTATAGGAAATGGAACTTTCATGGAGGAGCTGGGTCATTAGGAGCAGGCTCTGAGGTTTTATAGCTCAGGCTTATACCCTGCCCACTTTCTGCTCCCTAACATCAGATATAATGTTACCAGCTGTCTCATGCTCTTGCACCATGCTTTCTCGACCATTATTGACTGTATTTCTTCTTAAACCATGGGCCAAAATAAACTCCGCCTCTTTAAATTGCTTCTTGTCAGGTATTTGGTCACAATACAGAAAGTAATTCATATAGAAAAGTTGGTTCCAAGAGTGCAGTCACTACTCTGATATATGAGACTGCAGGTCTTAAGCATTTGGGACTGTTTTGTGGGAGGAATGTAGGAGTCTGGAGCTATAGGTTAAAGATGTCCTAGGATTTGTAAGCAGAGATTAATCAGCCATTCTAGTGGGAGTTTGGAAAACTCCAGAGAGTGTGGAAAGAAATGTAGACAGTGACAATCTAGCTAAGAAAGATTCAGAAGAGAGCCAGTGCTATTTGGAACTAGGTTACAGGTCATTTGTATTACATTCTGACCAAATGTGTGTGTGTATACATATGTATATATATATATACATATATATGTATGTGTGTATATATACATATATATGTATATATATGTATATGTGTGTATACATATGTATATATATATATACATATATACATATATGTGTGTGTATATATGTATATAAATGTATATATGTGTGTGTGTGCATGTGTGGCTATATTTTGCCTATGTCCTGAGAACTTGAGTGAAGTTGAATTAAAAAGCAATGGACTCATTTGTTCAGTAGAAGAACTATCAGGACACAGTAGTTTTGAGCATTCATGCTGTGGTAGTTTTAATATGCTTGGCCCAGGGAGTGGGACTATTAGGAGGTGTGGCCTTTTGGAGGAGGTGTGGCCTAGGGGAGAAAGTATGCCACTGCATGCTTGGGCTTTGAGATCCTCCTCCTAGATGCTTGGAATGCAGTGCTTTCCTGGTTGTCTTTGAATCAAGATGCAGAACTCTCAGCTCCTTCTCCAGCACCATGTCTACCTGCCTGCTCCCATGCTTCCTGCTACGATGATAATGAACTAAACCTCTGAAACTGCAAGCCAGGCCCAATTAAACGTTTGCCTTTATAAGAGTTGCCTTGGTCATGGTGTCGTTTCATAGCAATAGAAACCCTAACTATGACACATAGTTACTACTCATCATCCTTGACTAAGAGTTTACACCACTGGCACCCTTTGTTCTCAAGTCTTTCCGTTTTGACTTAGCTATGCTACTGCCATCTCTGGTTCTCCAGCACTTGGATGGCATGCCACTGAGCTCGGAAGCTTCCATAATCACTTGGCCAATTCCTGTATTAAGTCTCTTCTCATACAAAACTCTATCTATCTATCTATCTATCTATCTATCTATCTATCTATCTATTACATATGTATTTACATAATTGAGCACAAGAGACACCAGGAAAGGTTCTTTATCTCTCCTCCATACTCTTCTCCATAGAGAAACAAATACCTATTAATATTTGTTCTGATACTCTAGGTAACCCTTGGCAATATAATTATTAGGTATAAAATGAGTAGTAATGACTTAGGAAATCAGGCAGTTATTTAAAAAAAGAATTCTCCATGACTTTGAAGCGTGCTCAGAGCTGACACTGTGGAAGAAATAAGGATAAAAGTCAAGAGTGAACAGTGGATATTTAGGAAATACATTAAATTTCAGTTGTTTCACTGGGCACTTACTCGTGAGAGGTTCCTAGCTCCACTAAGGAACTAGAAAAAAAAATGCTTAGTTTGATGTTAGACACCTTGAATGACTGAATTCTTCACAACCACTTGGTAATGTCCACCATTTAAAATCTCCTACTCTTTTAATGTATAAAAGTGAAATAATAGTACTAATTCTATCTACTATAACGATGGTGAGGAACTGAGATGCTAAGATTCTTAGCACAGTGCCTCACACAGAAGTATTCAACCAATACCAGGTGAATAAGAGGCTCTGCTAGCACCTGACTAATGCAGATGCAGACACCCACAGCCAACCATCAGACTGAACTTGGAGACCCCAATGGAAGAGTTCAGGGAAGGAGTGAAGGAGCTTAAGAGGGTTGCAACCCCATAGGAAGAACAATATCAACTAACTGAACTCCCCAGGCCTCCCAGGGACTAAACTACCAACCAAAGAATACATGTGAAAAGACCCATGGCTCCAGATACATATGTAGCAGAGGATGTCCTTTTCTGGCATCAATGGGAGGGGAGGCACTTGGTCCTGTGGAGGCTTGATGCCCCAGCATAGGGAGATGCTAGAGTGGTGAGATGGGAGCAGGTAAGTGGGTAGGTGGGTGAGTGGAAGAGCACCCTCATAGAGGCAAAGGGGATGGGGGATGAGATGGGGGTTTGCAGAGGGGAGATGGGGAAAGGGGACAACATTTGAAATGTAAAATAAATAAAATAACCAATAAAAAGAAAGGAAGAAGGAAAAGAGAAAATAAAAACCAACCAACCGACCAAAAAAACCTTGCCTTTTAAAAGAATACAACTAACACAAAATTTAAACAGTAGAAAATTTCAAACTATTGAAGAAGCATCCTAGATAAATACATTTAAGTCAGTATCATAAACAAAGTTTTCCAAAGATGAAGTATGTTTCTTCAAAAAGTTATTTTACTCAGTTATAAAATCTGTCCAGGCCAAGCAGTGGTGGCGTATGACTTTAATCCTAGCACTTGGGAGACAGAGGCAGGTGGATTTCTGAGTTTAAGGCCAGCATGATCTACAGAGTGAGTTCCAGGACAGCCAGGGCTATACAGAGAAACCCTGTCTCGAAAAACCCAAATGAATAAATAAATAAATAAATAAAATCTGTCAAGGCTTTTGTAATTTTATCTTTTCTGTTTTATATAAAAACTTGAGAATACATGTTATAAATGAATTCCCTATGTATACAAAGCATTTATTTAGAAGAACAAAACCCACACTTTATATAATGAGAACACAGGCTGGAGAGATGGCTCAGCAGCTAAGAGCACTGGCTGCTCTTGCAGAGGACCCAGGTTAGATTCATAGAACCCACATGTAACTCCAGTTTCAAGGGATACAACACCTTCTGGCCTCTGAGGCACCAGGCACACATGTCATGCGCACACATACACGCAGCCAAAACACTGATATGCATAAAAAATATAATGAGAACACTACACTAAGCTTGTACCTAGAGGAACATCTTTAGGAAGAGAACATCTGTTTTTCACAGCAGTGTCTTTCCTTCTCATCTGTCTAGTTCCTGGTGATGCCCTAATAATACAACAGATCTCTGGTGTGTTTGGAGAAAACTGAAAAAGAAAGAAAAGTAATTATTGCATAATTCTTCCAAGTATTACATTTAATGCTGTCTAAGTTAAAGTACAAATAGTCTCAGCATTCTTGGTTAGAATGACAGAATCATATCAGAAAACAATAAGTAACACCCAAATAAACAAGGATATGCACCATGTCCAAAGAATGGTTTAGTAATGGTATTAGTACTGAAAAATAAAAAGGGATGATGAATTATCTTAGTTATTTTCCTACTGTGATAAAACAGAATGAACAAAACAACTTATAAAAGAAAGACTTTAGTTTGGCTTATGGTTCCAGAGGCTAAGAGTCCATATGGTGGAGTGAAAGCATGGCACCAGCTGAGGGCAAACATCTCAAGCCACAAGCAGGAGGTGGAGAGAGCACTGTGCATAGTACCTGGCTTTCAAAACCACAAAGCCTGTCCCCAGTTATACATCTTCAACAAAACTTCACATCTCTTAATCCAAACATGAAGGACCTGTGTTTAAACACATGAGCCTGTGGAGGCCAGTTCCATTCAAATCACCACAGAATGGATCAAGCACCAAGAAAACAGGTCCTTATTGGGAGGCTAAAGCGAATCATGATTTGAAACACTTTGGAGGGGGCATTTATAATGTCCTTACTTATTGTCTAAATGAGGGGAACAAAGGTGTTGATTTACTTCTTATTTAAACTATACACATCCTCTTTTGTATGGATGCTATTTTATACCCACATCTGCTTTCTTACTTCTTTCAGCAGCCTCCTCCCATCTCAAACACAGGACAGAGAATTGTCCTAAGGGCCTGTCAGATCATTTTCTTCTTGGAAGATTTCTGACCATTCATGGTAGAAGTTCTGTGCTGCAAACAGCTGAATGAAGTGAACACACATCAGTAGATGCTGAGATGCCCTGTTTAAGGAGCCTTGTCCTTCAGACAAGAGACTGAAGAGTTCTGCTCTTAGCTGTCCACAGCCCTAATGTTGTTAGCCTGGAAGATCAGCCATATGATCTCACAGCTGACAAGCACTACTTACAATTGAGATTGTTCAATTATCTTTCCACATCTCTAATATTAACTATAATATCAATGACTGCATAATAAGTCATTAGCATGCAGAGGGAATGTATATGTATGTGCATATGTTCATGTGGAGTAGAGTAAGGGGAACAGGGTGGAGAGGAAGAATGGGGGAGGGTTGCTCCGTGTTTAATGCTATATATTAGAGGGTGGCTAGTCCATGAGCTCTTGGGATTCTCTTGTCTCTAAGAACAAATCATTTTAGGGGATTCTCAAACAAGGTGGAGGCAAGGCCCAGTACCTGAGACTGTTCTTTGGCATCTACATGTGGACTATGGCATTTGCACACATATCTGCAACTCCATATATGCACATATATTCACACAAATAAGATTCATAACATTCTGGCACAGTACAATGAAAGAGTGAGACATGGAAAGAAATTTTACAACACAGGATCCAAAGACAAGAGGTTTTTTTCCCCAGCTTCTGAAGCAGTGGGGAAAAAAAAAAAAACAATCAACATGGTTCCTCAAAATATGGGAAGCTAGAACTCTGCTAAGGTAATGTTGAAGAAATCCTAAAGAAAATTATTTGTACCTCCAATTCTCAACTAGATTAGGTGATTCCTCAGCTGTAAGAATGGAATTAAAACTTGTTCTGTCATGAATGATCCCAAATAATCCCATACTCTCCTTCATAATGGCTAGAGGAGGGCTCTCTTCTCTAACTATAGGGCAGGAGGTGGGGTGGGGGATGCCAGATAGCTAGCTAGCTACAGGGTGGGGGGGTGTGCATAGTACCTTTTTGAAGTGAATCCCCAGAACTGTGATTCAGGCAAATCTCAGGATGACAGACAACTGTATCTAGGCATATAAAGCAAACTCTAGCAGAAACTTGTTTAAGTGAGTTAAGATTTGATGGATGTCAGATCTAAAAGGTTGTATAAACAACAAAAGAGTTTAGGATTGATTAGACAGGAAAACTGGGAGACAATACCATGGGCAGAACCATATCCTTCTAAGAAGACATCAACAACTGTGAAGGTGATTTTACTTGAAAATGTTGTCATTACAGATTTCATCAAGTTAGAATAGGCCCTAGTTCAATGTAACCCTTATCCTTATAAAAACAGGAAACTTGGACACTGAAAGACAAAGAGAGAAGACAGCCATATGAGAGTTGGCAAAGACTGGACCTATGCTGCCCTAGTCACAAAAAGATGTCACGTAGCCTGATAGAAGAAAGATCTGCCTCCAGTGGGTTTGGGGAGCTGTGTCCTGCTAACATCCTGACTTCCGAACTGTGGTAGAACATGTTCTCTTGTTTAAAGAAACCACCCACTATATAATATTTGTCACAGCTTCTTCAACAAGCTAACACTCCAGAAAAGAGAAAGGCCCTGGAGGAAGTGATCACAGTTTGCTCCACATTACAGCAGAAGAGCATCTCCACTGGTATAAATACAGACCAAAAGCTTCCCCATCCTCCCGAAGGAACAGAATCCCTGAAGAAAAGAGCTGTCCCTGTTCCACTCTACTCGGCATCTCTCTCTAGGGTGAACACAGGAAAGGACTGTATTTGAGCCATCTACTTAATCAATTAGTGACTGATCTGACAGGACTGATCGTGCTGACAGACCAATCAGTTCACTGCTCCTTGCTGGGGCCAAAGGCTGCTCTACAGAGAGACCTTTCCTAAGACTCAAAACTTTCCCAGACTAAGGGCCAGGCAATACCAGCGTATACAGCTGCAGTCAGATAAGAAAGAATAAGATAGTTTTTATTTCCAGTGACTTTTTTTTTTTTGAGGGAATTAATAAGGAAGTGCTCCCAAGATATATGGGAAAAAATCAGTGGCTATAAAAAAAAATTAGAGAAACGATGAAACCAATAAAAACCGACCCAAAATGTTAAAAACGTATTATCAAAGAATAAGGAATAAACAGAGCTGTAACAAAGTATTTTAGCTAAAAAAGAATTCTGTAAGATAAAGGTAACTGACTCAAAATATTCCTAAAATTTCCCACCTTACTTTTAAAATAAAAAAAGCACCGCACTCCAACTCGTCCTCAAAGGAAGATGTGCCTTTCTGAGCAGGGCTTCCCTACACAGGCCAGCCAAGCCCTGAGATCCTTTCCTTCCTCCCTCCAAGGGCTGGGATTAAGAAAGTTTTTCACTTACAAATTACAGGGTTGAAAGCAAATTATCTGGAAAGGAATGCACTTTGGGATGATCTCAATGTTTCTCTGTCCAATACCAAATGCCGTGAAAGAAATGTAATGGAGAATGGCAGCTTGCTTCATAAGCTCAGCAAGTTTCGGTTGTAAACCTTGTTCTATGACCACAGCAGTGGGCAGGACACCGAGGCTTAGACAATTACAGTTTCATCTCCCTGGCAACGACAGATAGACCAGGACAAACATGTGACTCAGGCAAAGCTATCAGGAGTCCTTATCCAATCCAGAAATATATATACACATAAGAATAAGCCCTTCTCCTTCTACTCGGGCTAAACGATAGAAGATGGGGAAAGCCCGTTTCTAACAGAAGCCTAAGGGAGGAATGCCAACAAAGATAAGCTAAATAAAGCTAAGAGGTTAAAAACAAGCGTGAGGACTGGAATCTGGATCCCTTGCACCCATGAAAATGTCAGGCAAGTGTGGTAGCCTCATGTCATCCAGGTACCAGGAAGGCAGAAACAGAATCCCCTGAACAAGCTGGCTAGCCAGACTCACCCAAACTGGGAGTTCTGGTTTCAGAGAGGGACTATGCCTCAATATACAAGATGGGAAGCAACTTGATGTCAACCTTAGAACTCACACACACACACACACACACACACACACACACACACACACACACACACACACACTCACTCACATGCTTGTACCCATGCCATGAGAATGCACATGCACACACCACACATACATATCCAAATAATAAATAAATAAAATAACCATAGAAATATCTAGAAGTTTCAACAAGAATTTCTAACAATTGCTATTCAGTTTCTGAATTCAGTCATTTCCTACCCATTTATGAGTTAATAAGTCATACTACTATGTCCCATTGTGGATTATACGTGTGTGTGTGTGTGTGTGTGTGTGTGTGTGTGTGTGTGTGTATACACAGGCATGATGGCACATGCCTGTAATCCAAGCATTTGGGAAATTATAATAGTTTGAGGTTAAGACTGTGAAACTGGGCTGGTGAGATGGCTCAGTGGATAAGAACACTGATTGCTTTTCCGAAGGTCCTGAGTTCGGATCCCAGCAACCACATGGTGGCTCACAACCACCCGTAATGAGATCAGATGCCCTCTTCTGGTGTATCTGAAGACAGCTACAGTGAATTATGCCAGAGCGAGTGGGGCTGGAGCGAGCAGGGCCAGAGCAAGCAGGGCCTGCAGAGGTCCTGAGTTCAATTCCCAATAGCCATACACATGATGGCTCAAAGCCATCTGTATAGCTACAGTGTACTCATACACATTAAAAAAAAAAAAAAAAGAATGTGAAATAAGTTTAGCCTGAACTACATAATAAGTGCTAGTTGCAAAACACCAAAGAAAACAAAACATTTATAATCTAGAATTATTATACTTAACTTTGTATATAATACAAAGGTAATGACACTGTTAAAACTGCATACCTCCAATGTAAAACTGAAGTTACACGCTCATAAAACAAGTAAGTCAAAGTAGATTCTATGCCTAACTATGAGATCTGCAGCCCTTTAAAGAGGACATAGGCAGCAGTTTCCTGGCACTCAATTTGGTCATCACTTTTTGTATGACACCAAAGATATAGGTTACAAAAGAAAAACTAAACAATTTAAACCATGAAAAATTTCACAGGTTGTGCTTCAAATGATTCTATGTGCAGAGTAAGAAGGCAGTTCATGTAAGTGGAGAAAGGATGTGCAGATCGCATATCTAACAACAGACTCTTCTCAACACACATAAAAGATGTTAGTCTCAAGGCACAGCATAATAACTAATTTTTCAGCAATTGAAAAAATTGAAAATGTTACCTCATTTGAAGAACTTTCTTGCCAACTTGACACAGGAACAATTTCACTTGAGTTAACATAATTGCTGACATTTGGAAATAGTTCTTCAAAAGATACATTTTGCACTGGAGACAAATCAATCTATACAATAATATAACTCCTTTTAAAGTTTTAAAACCAACTAGCTTTAGGTAATTAACATTGAAAGTACTATGTTATTGAAGCATTTTCTTGAACATTTGATGCACAAATAACTTCATTTGAATAAATATAATTAATTACATTTAGAAATAACTCTTCAAATTATATTTAAACGTGGATAAATCAATGTATAAATAATTTTCTCACTAAAGCCAAACAGAATATAAAATCACAAATACTGGCAACAATGTACAGGGACTGGAAACTTGCACATTGCTAATAAGGTTGCAAAGTGATGCAAACCCTATGGAAACGACTTTCTAGAAAACTTAAAAGTGACTTTATGACTTAGAAATTCTACTCCTGGTATATTCTCAGAGGGACTGAAAATAGGGAACTTATACTTGTACACATGTATAATTTTACCCCCAGTGTTCATAACAACCAAAGTACAAACAACCAAAATGTCCACTGATTGACTGACACATAAATAAAATGCAATCTTATAACAGAGATGTTTTCATCTCTAAACTATAAATAATTTTGTGTGTGTGTGGTATGGTGTGTGTCTATGAGGTGTGGTGTGTGTGTGTGGTATGGTGTGTGTCTATGAGGTGTGGTGTGTGTATGTGTGTATGTGGTGTATTATGTGTGTGTGTCGTCTGTATGTGCATATATGTGGTATGCAGTGTGTGGTATGGTGTGTTGTGTGTGTGTGTATGGTGTGATATGTGTGGTGTGTGTGGTGTGGTGTGTGTATGTGTGTGTGCACATGTCTGTTGGTGTGCATATAACTCTGCATTATGTGAAAATCAGAGAACATCTTTCAGGAGTTGGTTTTTACCTTTCATAGTATGAGTTCTGTGGATAGAATTCAGATTGTAGGACGTGCCCTTACCCACTGAGTCACCTCACATTATCTATTTTTTAAAACTAGTTTATTTTATGTGTATGGATGCTAGTATGTCTATACACCATGTGTATGTAGTATCTGTTTAGGCCAGAAGAGGGTGTTAGATTCCCTGGAACTGGAGTTATGTTAGGAATCAAACCCCAGTCTTGTGGAAGAACAGCCAGTGATCTTAGCTACTGAACCCACATCTTCAGTCCTTGGAAGTAATTTCTGACACATGCTATCACATACATAAACTTGAAGGCACAATATTTGTGAATAACATTAGTCATAAAAGGAGGAATACTTCTGGGCATGGTGGAATATAATAATCCCATAATCCCAGCTACTAGGGGAGGTAGGAGCAGGAGGGTCAACCGATCCCAAGATAAGTCAAATCCTGCCTCAAAAACCAAGCAAAGGAGTAAGAAATGTGGGGTTTGAACTACATGAGGCACTTAATGTAGTTCACTTCATACATAGAAAATAGAGAGGTGACTGTCGGGGCCTGGGGGATGATTCTACAGGGAGTTACTTTTTAATAGGTATGAAATTTCAGTTTTATAAGATAAAAATAATTCTAGAGCCAGACAGAGATGATGGCTGCACAGAAATGTTCAATGCACAGCTAAACATGGTTAAAATTCTAAATTTTATATTACATATATAGATAGAAAGGCTGGTTATGGCAGTATATGTCTTTGAATCCAACCTTCCAAAGAGAGGGTTGGACTGATCTCCATGCATTCAAGGGCAGCCTGGTTTACACAGAGAGTTCAAGGCTAGTCAGGGCATGAGGGGAAGTAAAGGGAAGGGGTAGGGGGAGAAAAATTTGTGACCTGGCAAGTTTGGGTCTAGAGAGATGGCTCAGCCATTAAGAATGGCTCCTGCAAAGGACCTGAGTTTAGTTCCCAGCAACCTCATCACAAAGTTCACCACACTTGTACCTCCATCTGCAGGAGATCTGATACCTTCTTTTAGCTTCCATGGGCACTCACACGCAGGTGCACACACCCACACACAGACACATACATGTAATTAAAAATAAAATCTTTAGACAAAGCTCCCAAACAAACCACATAGAGAATATTTCCAATAAAAGTGTGTTTACATAGAAGAAAAGAATAGGCATTACTCTTTATGGGCAAATGCCCATGGTACAACATAGACAGATGGATGGGAAGAAGAGGTGTCAGAAAACAGATCCCATAAGGGCCAAAAGCTATACTTACCACAAACTCAGCCATGTCTGAAGATGGGGTACTTGTTAGCAGGGCTTTGCTTTGATTATCAGGAAGAATACAACCTTTTTTCTATAAATATTTACATAGTAGGAGATTATCAGAAAAATATTTTTAAAATGGTAATTCAAAGTTAGTACACTAGAGCTTATGTAATAATAGTACAATCCTTATTATGTGAATTAAATTTTAAACCACCTGATAGGAAACTGAAGAATTTTCTAGACTGAGTTAGGTCAAACAACTCTGAAGAGAATTATATATAATGACTGAACTACCAACCGAAGAGCATACATGGGCTGGACCTAGGTCCCCTGCACAGATATGGTAGACGTGCAGCTTGGTCTTCAATGCAGGTCATCCAACAACTAGAGTGCTGTGCCTGATTCTGTTGCCTTCCTGCCTGTGAATTTGTTCCCCTAACTGGGCTGCCCTATCTGGACTCTGTGTCAGGATGTGCCTAGTACTGCAGTGACTTGATGTGCCAGAGTGGGGCTCCCCCTTCCCAGAAGAGAAGGGGAGGAGGATATGGGGAAGGGGCTGTGTGAGGGGAGTACAAAGAGGAGGGGAGGTGGCAGTCAGGATGTAAAGTGAATAAATAAATTAATGGAAAAAAAAAGAATTCTATCTGGTGTAACAACTATATAAGAATGCTTAGCTTAAAATTATTAGTAATTTAGGAAAAGAAGCTGGAGTAATAAGTAGGGCACCCTGCTTTGATTATCTTTTTTAAACAGCCTTAAAGTTATTTTTAGAATTTCTTTAGTTCCTAGGCTACTGTACTTTTTAATATGTAGTTTCAGTCTTTTAATTTAAATACTGTAAATTGTCTCACTGCCATAACAAAATGTCAGACAGGAAGTAAGAGAGGAAGGGTTCACTGCGGCTCACTGTTCAAGGGTACAAATCCACTGTGGTGGAGAAGGCATGTTGGTGGAAGCTGGCCACATTGCATTCATGGTCAGGGAGCAGAGAGAGATGAGGGAGTGCTTGTGCTTAGCCTTTTAGCTTTGTTCTATGTGGTCCAGGACCCCAGCACATGGGATGTTGTCACTCATATGCAGGGTGGGTCTTTTACCTCAGTTAACCAAATCTATACCAATCACTCATAGACATGACCATAGAATCTTGTAGATGATTCTAGGTCCTATCAAGCTGATGACCAATTTGATGATTATACATGCCCAAGGAAGTTAAATCTGTTGGTGAAGACACTGCTAGGGCCAGCACATTTTGAATTTTTATCAATATTGTTCCTAATCTACCACAGTTCTTCCTCTTTTTTATGGTGGGGTCTTTTATGAAAGTTTGCTATTTGTTTTGTAAATGTATGTAGTTTTTAAGTTAAATAGTTATTAAGAAATTCTTATGTAAATATAGTTGAAGAATTTGTTTAAATCAGAATTTTCCCAAGCAGCTTAAAAATTACATTTCATGACATGCACAAGCCATTACAAGACACATACAGAAGTATAAATAAAATATAATAAAAACTTTGGAACATTACTAAACAGTTACAATGATAACCCATGTTTCAGTTTGATATGTATTAAATGGTAAGTTTATAAGTATATTGTATTCAATATTTTTATTATTCAAGTTTTTTCTCCCATATTTTAATGTATGTTTTAATGGAAAGACTCTATATAGACAAAGTGGGAGTGGAGAGCAGGAGAGAAACGGGAGGGGAAGTGGAGAGGTAAAGGTGCATGAGGAGAGGGAAGCTTGAAGAGACCAAGAGGAAAAAAGAAAAGTTGATTGACAGGGGGATAAGAGAAAGGAAAGCTAGACAACAGTAGAAAGATAAAGAGACAGCACCACGGGTTGGGGATGGGGGGAAGGGGTAGTGTGGAGCAGGGAGACTGGTACTAAGATAGAGACAGGAGTCAGAGACAGCGTGACACTGAAAGAGAGAAAACACAGGCAACAAAGAAGAAAGAAACAGTAGAAAAGCAAAGCTGAAGTGTATGGACAGAGCGACAGGTGGACAGCTTTATTTCCAGCAACTAGCTGCCCTTCTAAATCTTGGATTCCATAAGCCCATTGCGCCTTTCTGGTAAGTCTCTCCTCTCAAATAGGTGATTATTATGTGATACTAAATTTGGATCTGGAACCCGAACTCTGATATAAAACCAAAAATCAAAGCTAAGTCTGTGTTAGTTTTGTTCCATTTTTACTTTTTTTTACTCTGGTTTTCTTCTGACATCATCTATTTAAACTAATCTAGAATGGATTATTAAGAAAATTGTTATAAAAACCATATGGGTACATTTCTTGGTTTTGAATATATTAGCTCTAACTTATTAACTATGTACTTTTAATATCTTTACATGAATAATGAGGACTAGTCTACTTTTAGATTGATGCAGAGAGAACCTGTAGATTCTAGAGAAGAGACACTCAGTGAACTAGCTCTAGCATCATTCTGGCAGCCTTGGGGTCTCTGTTCAGATTTCCGAGAACAAAGAACCTGCTGGCACACTGCAAAGGGTATGTTTAGGGATAACTGAGCTGCAGTATCTTTAGATCTATATCAGCTGTCAAGCTGAGGCCATCACCTTAGCCTCCAGCCATGTCCTGAACACAACAGCATAATATAGACTTAGGTGATGCAAAGTCTCTGCTTCAGAACTCCTCATTAGATCCAGGCAGCCACTGTCCAATCCCTCCCTCACTTCTTTTCTCATCTGCTCCAATCAGTCACTGGAACTCTTAATTATAACTCAGAACCCGCGTTGCAGGAGTCCCAATGATATACAACTATCAACTCTCAGTTACAAAGCATTAGCTAGCATATGTTGGCATATAGCTTGCATGCAGCTATAGAATTTAGCTGCACCCTATTTACTCTGTATTTGTTAAGAAATTCTGTATTTCTAGATCATTCTAATCAGTACATTTTATAGCCTTCCTAAGAATTATGAGTTAATAAAATACCAGGGCTTACCAGCACAAGTTCCAGGGGCTGAGGCAGCAGAGCATCGCTGACTGCATTGCTTTCAGGAGCTGAACTAAGAGGGGAGTGCAGAGCCTTGCTGTCTGGATGACCGGAGCTCAACTTTGCTTGAACAAATGGATCTCTATCTTCAGATTCGTTTTCAAGCTGAAATAATTCATAATATGAAATGTAATCCACAATGCTATAAAGCATTCTCAGGTATCCTATTACTTCTTCTAGCTCTGCAAAAAATAAGATTTAAACTGGAAGACAAATGATTTTCTAGGAAAAAAGAATATAGGGATATATATATATACATATATATATTATATATACACACACACATATATATTTGTGTATATGTATATATGTATATATATATACATCTCACATGTGTGTGTGTGTGTGTATACACATCCAGCACTATAAAAAAGCAACCCAAAGTCTGACATATGCTTACAAAATAATGCATTCAGAGGAAGCTCTGCTCTCAGGTGCTCTAACATGCCCAGGATCAGAGGTGAGGAGGACACAATATCTGTCCGAATACAGGGAGTAACTGGGACCAGCAGGACCAGGCACACAGGAACTCCGCCAGCCCAGTGGCTCAGGTTCCTTCTGGTCTCACAACACCCAGAGGAAGCTCTACTCCCAGGTGCTCTAACATGCCCAGGAACAGAGGTGAGGAGGACACAAGATCTGTCCCAACACCAGGAGTAACTGGGACCAGCAGGATCCAGGCACACAGGAACTCTGCCAGCCTAGTGGCTTGGGTTGCTTCCAGTCTGTCTGGGCTGACCAGTGCCCTGAGCAGACATTGGGTACAAGCTCCACAGCCAGTTCCAAAACTACCAGAGGAAGCTCCACTCCCAGGTGCTCTAACAAGCCCAGGATCACAGGATTCCAGAGAAAGCTTGACTCTGAGGAGTTCTGACACAACCAGGATCACAGGAAGGACAGGCTAAATCTGAACTAGAGATAACCAGATGGCAGGAGGGAAGCATAAGAATGAATATAAGCAACACAAACCAAGGTTACTTGGCATCATCAGAACTCAATACTCCCACCACTGCAAGTCCTGGACACACCATCACATGGGAAAAGCAAGATTCAGATATAAAATCACTTCTCATAATGATGATACAGGACTTTAAGAAAGATATAAATAGCACCCTCTAAGAAATACAGAAGAACACAGGTAAACAGCTAGAAGTCCTTCAAGAAAAAACACAAAAATCCCTTAAGGAACTACAGGAAAACACAATCAAACAGGTGAAGGAAATGAGCAAAACCATCCAGAATCTAAAAATTGAAATAGAAACAATAAAGAAATCAGAAAGAGAGACAACCCTGGAGATACAAAACCTAGGAAAGAAATCAGGAGTTGTAGATGCGAGCATCACCAACAGAATACAAGAAATAGAAGAGAGAATCTCAGGGGTAGAAGACACCATAGAAAACATTGACACACCAGTCAAAGAAAATAGAAAAAGCAAAAAGCTCCTAACCCAAAACATCCAGGAAATCTAGGATACAATGAGAAGACCAAACCTAAGCATAATAGGTATAGAAGAGAGTGAAGACTCCTAAGATAATGGGCCAGTAAATATCTTCAACAAAATTATAGAAGAAAACTTCCCTAACCTAAAGAAAGAGATGCCCATGAACATACAAGAAGCCTATAGAACTCCAAGTAGACTGGACCAGAAAAGAAATTCCTCCCGACACATAAAAATCAAAACACAAATGCACTAAACAAAGAAAGAATTTTAAAAGCAGTAGGGAAAAAGGTCAAGTAACATATAAAGGCAGGCCTATCAGAATTACACCAGACTTCTCACCAGAGACTATGAAAGCTAGAAGATCCTGGGCAGATGTCATATAGACTCTACAAGAACACAAATGCCAGCCTAGGCTACTATACCCAGTAAAACTCTCAATTACCATAGATGGAGAAAACAAGATATTCCATGACAAAACAAAAGTTATACAATATCTTTCCACAAATCCAGCCCTACAAAGGATAATAGATGAAAAACATCAACATAAGGATCAAAACTACACCCTAGAAGAAGCAAGAAAGCAATCTTTCAACAAATTCACACAAACCTAATTCTACCTCTTACAACAAAAACAACAGGAAGTAACAGTTACTTTTTCTTAATATCTTAATATGAAAACTAATATTACCAACATATCCTAAGCGATTGAAATCCAAAAATATGAGGAATTAGAAATTTATTGACTGTCATTCAATGGTCTCTCTAATTTGGTAATTGGAGAAATAGGTCCAATATTATACAATCCATATACACTTTCAGCTTGTTTGTTCATGACAGTGTCTTGCTGTGTACAACATAATGGTCTTGAGATCTTGCTTCTCCTATCTCAGCCTCTCTATTAGTAGTATTGTTTATTTCATGTTTTTACACTATACTATGGTTTTCAGAACAGCTTATATATTTTAAAAGTATTTATATACCCAAAAGAAATGTAGACAATTAAATTGGGAGGGGGTTTATAAGAGAACAACAAAGAGTGAGACTGAATGCTTTGCTTGATGTTTATAACTCTTGTATCAAGTTACCACAGTAAGAACCAAGACTTTAAGCTCTACTAAATACAAAACAAACAAACAAACAAACAAAAACACTTTATATATTTATGTTAATTTAAGAAAATATCAGTAGTGATGTATTATTTTGAAATATACAATTAATATGTCTGGAGTTATTTAAAATTTATATTAAGAAAAATGTATGCATTTTCAGTATTGCCGTAGACAAGCATCTACATAAGACTGTCAAATTGATTGTTGTTTTATATCAAATAACTTTTATAATACTCATTTTTATTGTTATAGTACTTTATAAATTTTAAAGAATATGACAAAAAAAGATATTGTATGTATTGAAGGGGGAATCTCTGGGAGGAGTTGGGGTACAAAAAGAAAACAAGAATGTGATTTAATTCTATTTACTTAAAATATTTTTAAATATTAAAAAATTCAGACAAATTAAAATCATGTAACTTTTTTCATTATAATGCAGTAAAACTTAAAAAAATAATGCATTCAAAATATTTAAATAAAATATCTGGTAAAAGACAAAAGAGTTTGAACCCAGTTTTCACATAAAGCACATTAGTCAAAGTCAACACAAAATCCCTCACCAAAAAAAAAAAAAAAAAAATCATTAGAATTTCTTACTGATGGGTTTCCTTGCTAACATGTTTGCCTTTTCCCAATTTATCCCCTAAACTATACAAAAGGAAGAAAGGGGACTTTAAATCAAGAAAGACCTGCCAGAAACTACTAAAAATGGTGAAAATGGAAGCCTGTTTTCTCAGCTATAAGATAGATATCATTAAACAAGCAAGAGACAAACAAAACAACTGACTGGATGATATCTATATTTAAAAAAAAATACAATTAATGAAAGGCTTTCAAACTCCAAGCCAAATTCACTACAGGCCTCAGCATGAAATGCCACCCTGGTTACATGCAACTCTGTGCCTTAATAAATACTGTATACCTACTCACTGAAAGGAAATCAGAAAAGTGTAAAATATATTTCTATTCTCTTTTATTAAACTTATATAAAGCAAAAATTCATGTATGGTCTGCATAGGTTTTTCACAAACTTGAATAAATCTTATGTTCCAAAATGCCTTTTCTATTGCTCGAAATACACAGAAAATAATTTCTATATGTGTTAATTAAAATCATGCCTTTTATCAGTGCAATTATTTGTATAGTTATCCTGTTTCAATACTTGCCTTTTTATTTGTTTTTTTGGTTGTTGGAGGGCCAGTTTTCTCAGCAAATACAACCTCAGAAGCTGCATTTTCTACAAATGAAAACATCATTCTATTTAATCAGCCATTAACTGGAAGTACAGAAAGACAGAGAATTCAAAATCAAAATAGAAACCAAACCAAGCCCTTTGTTTTAATAACTTTACCTCTTTTACAGAAGGAAAAACTTAATGTGTATTGAATAATCTAACTCGCCTCAGACAGAAGAAAAGATCCTTTAAAGATTTATGTCAGGCAAGGCTGGAGGTAGCCCAGTGGTTAAGAGCACTGACTGCTCTTGCAGAGGACCTGTGCTTGATTGCCAGCACCCGCATGGTAGCTCACAACCATCAGTAACTGAAGTTCCAGGAGCTCCAATGCTTACTATGGGTACTGTATATGTATGGTATACACATTTACATACATGCACCTCCCATAAAATAAAAGCCCATCTCAGAGCTCCATGGTTCACAGAAGTAAAGACATGGTTTACTTATGAGTTAGCTGGGATGTGTGCAGGTGAATGAAGTTCTTTATTTCTCCCCCCTTGTATTTAAACACTCCCTTTCTACTATGACCTTCCTCTGGGTATTTAGTCATTTACTTATGAATGAAATGAGGTTTCTATGTTGCCCAGACTTGAATTCCTAGGTATAAGCCATTCTCCTGCCTCAGCGTCCTGAGTAGCAATCATTTCAGGTACCTGCCACTATTCCTGGCTCTATTGGCATTGAAAACAAATTCAAGCATGGCCTGTGTCATTTAAACTTCTCCTGTGCTCCATATTCCCCACTTGTGCACCACCTCTCACCTGTGGCTGCATTTCTTCCAAGGACTCCTTTAGCTTACTACAACACTGCATAGCCCACTGGACAATAGGTAGGGATATGACTATGGAGGATAACACCACATACAAAGAGCTGGAAGAATTTTGGTCTCTAGCTTTAAATACTCACTGACTCCCAAATGCCTGCATTGTACACACACTTAACTTCTAAAGATGGGCTTTTTGGCTTGTCACTCAGACCACCTTGATCCTTTCCAAAATTCCCCTATGAAAATGGCACATGTCCTACCCTTTTCAATGACATTTGTATAACTAATTAAGGAAACATTGAAAAAAGGAGGAATACAGAAGCAGACAGAATTCCAGAACCACTACCCTGCCCAACCATCATGTTTTTAAAATAATATTTTCCATCACAAAGCAAAACTTTTGATTTGAAAAGACCTAGGTACAACCAGGATTTTTTTTTGTACCGTGAGTACTCTCCTATGAATGCTTTTCTCTCTCGTTTGTGTTTTTTGGTGCTCAGTATAAATTAGTGCAACTAATTATTACCTGATGCTAAATTCGAAGTATACTTTGGTTCTGGAGAAATATGTTGGGCCGCTAATGTCATCCCTCTGTAATAAGAACAAATTAGTAATATTTTCTAATCTTTCAGTAACTTTCTTTTTCTCTTTTTAAAAGTTTTATTTATTTATTATTTATATGAGTACACTGTAGTTGTCTTCAGACATCCCAGAAGAGGGCGTCAGATCTCATTACAGGTGGTTGTGATCCACCATGTGGTTCCTGGGGTTTGAACTCAGGACCTCTGGAAGAGCAGTCACTGTTCTTAACCACTGAGCCATCTCTCCAGCCCCGTAGTAACTTTCAATTATCCTCAAATTATACTGAAAGTAAAGATGTGCAATTAATTATTCTGGAGGGGAAATACAGCTGATTATAAAAATGCATCATGTTTATAGTAATAGTTAACAATAACATGCACTTACATGTTTATCAGTGTGGCACGTGTCTATAGAGGAAAACCATAATGTTTAGAATTACACAGACTGGAGTTTAAGACAGATCTGCTACTCATATTTTAGGGGTCTTGAAAAAGCTATCCAACCTGGCCTCAGTCTTATTTACCTTATTTATGCAAAAGAGATAGCAAGCCTGCTACCCAAGAATCTGGTATGATACTTTTGATCTGAGTGAGGTTTTTGGAGACGAATATCTTTCTGTCTTTGTAACTTTCACAAATGAGATTGTGTTTCATTCTAACTGAAGACATAGGAGAGGATGAGCTAGTATGATAATGTATAAGGATCTAAAGGATTCAGTATTTGAACAAAAGATGATCTGAACAAGATGGAAGATTTCCTTGAAGATGAGAGTTGACAGCCAGATGTGAGAGCAGATTCTTGTACTGGTGAATTGAAAAGTTGGCTCAGTGAAGAGCAAACTGCTTTCTCTCATTTCCCTTTAAGCTCTGATGTCCAAATAGAACGCCTTGCTTCTGACTGAACCTCTTCTTACTAATGCATCTCAGGTATTCTCTTAATAAACAGCAATTTTTAGATGATAATGAGTCCACTGTATTAGCACAGCTCCCAACTCCTACTATTATCCATTAACCATCCCCTCTGGCCTGGCTCACACTCAGTGTGCTATGGGAAGAGCAGTTCTGCCTGGCTCCTTCTCTAGTTCTTGTTACCCTTGACCAGCACAACACGCAAATACTTGTCTAATGCTGTTTTTCTCTGGCATTGGATCAATATGATCTGGAAGTGGAGTTCTTCCATTCTGTAAGTTGTCTATTTTCTCATGCTTTCTAAAAGTATTTATTGACAGTTAAATTATTTTAAAATTTTCACAATCTGCTTTAGTCATGTTGAAAATCTTTTATTTATTTATTTACATCACAAATGCTACCCCACCTCCCGGTACCCCTGTCCCCCAAACTCCCCGGAACAGGGTCCCTTCCTCTATCCCCCTTCCCTTAAGTGGTTCTCAACACCTTTGGAACAAAATAAAAATCCTACCCTCAAGACCTTTCCTAGTTAAGATTGTGGCTACCCTCTTGAACTTAGATCCTGCCTCTCTCACAAATACTCAGTTTAGTGCACATGCCCTGAACCAGCTGCTTCCTCTAGTAACACCCTTCTCTCCTGAGTCTTCCCCATGGCAAGTCTACCATTTTTTTTTTACAAGAGCCTCATCAAGAGAGGCTTTAATTAAGAGATTGACATCACTTAATAATAACCACCTCCACAATAATTCCTCTAAAACAGAGTTCTGAGTGTTTTTAATAATTAGAAAAATAATTCTATTTAATGTTAATATTCCTAGGTCCTATTTATTGTTAATGTTCCTAGGGGCCAAAAGAGGTCATTCTGTTCTTAAACTTACAAAGCTACATATAAAACTAAGTAATCAGTGTGTATTTCTCGAGACTTTCAATGTTATACTGAATAGTATACATGATTAGAGTCAAACAGACCAGGGTTAAAGTCTGCATTGCTACTTTTTGTCAACTCACAATGAATACAGAATTTTTTCTTTCAGATTACCAAAAATCTAAGAAATTAGAAGTCTAATTCAATTTAGCTAGATGTATAATTGCTTGCAATCCACAAATGTTTAATATTTTCCCTATTATACTGATTTTATTTAATATGAATTTAGACAGAGAAAGGTGCCTTTTCATCTGCTTACATTAAGAGAAAATTCATTTTGCCAATTGTGCATCAATTCTATAGACTTTCAAAAAGCCAGACTAAGATAGAACCAAAGAATGGAAGAACAAGCTTGAAATGATTACAATCAGCTCACTAAGGTGGATATCCAAAGCTGTCTATTAATAGCCAGCATGAGTTAATAAAGGCTTGACTGACAAATCTCTACAAAATTAAGCCTGATTCAATTTTGACAAAATAACTTCGGTAAGATAAAAATACACCTGCTGATTTTTATAAAACATTATTTAACATATGTGCTCTTAACCCAAACTGTGGAGTCAGTCATTACCACTTTCTCTCTCATTGCACCTCTGGATCTACCAAAAAATCATGTTTATTCTATTTTCAAATATCCTAGAAGCTCAGTCTATGACCCCAGAGCCCTCCTTGGCTAGTCCTTCTGTCTAAAGTGCTCAATGCTCAACTTACTCAAATGATGTGTTTCCAATGACAATCTCCCCACCACACTGTTTAAGGGAGCAGGCCTCAGCCCAACACCCCAGAGCCCGTCTTGCTTTCTTTTCCTCAGTAGCCTTCTTTACAACACAGCATGTGGCAGCATAGGTACCTGCCTAATGTCTACCTCTCCAGGACGGAGTATGGACTTGATGCGGGCAGCGTTTTTGTGTTTAATTGATTTTACTCCCTTCTGTATGCCAGCAATTAGAATATTCCTGGCACAGAGTAAGTGCTCAGCAGACACTGAGTGAATGAAGTTCATCTGACTTTCTGGGATGGCAGTCATCACTATTACAGAACTTTTACACCGTAAGGAGTTTTGAAAAGCACAACATCAAATGTTTTAGTTCTTACATTTTTCTATGGCATTTCTCATAGGTTTCTGAAGAGGAACCTATCAAAGGGAAAAAAAAACAATGCATTAGACATAAAGATAATTCAAAGGTGCCCCTGAAGATAAAATTATCCTGGATAAAAATAAATATTTCTCTTCAACATACATAGTAACTGAACTTCCAATTTTGTGTTTGACTGTTTTATAGTGTTTTTTGTATGTCTCTTAAATCAGACAAAGATATTGTGAAAATATCAAAGTAAAACATAACAAAAAGGTATTATGAAATGTTAAAGATACATAAATATTTAGATAGTTCTTTATAATCTGGTTGTCTGTCACAACTATTATCTTGGGAATTTTACAATAATCATGTCAACCAAACACACCAATTTATTTTTCTCAATCTTACATGTGAGAAAATACTGGCTGGTTGGTTACAAAATCCACCAACTGCCTTCTCATGTATTTAGCAGAATCAATGGAGTTCAGGCACAGTAAGAAAGACTATCTCAAAAACTAGGGTGAGCCAGCGAGGTGAATAAGATCAACAGCTTGCCAAGCGTGCACCAGGCCCTAGGTTCAATCTCTAGCCCTGCAAACAAAATAACAATAGCAAAAAAGACCGAGTTAGGCTGGGAGAAGCCTCAGTCAGTAGAGTTGCCAATTATGCATGAAGACCTGAGTTTGAACCCCAGGGCTCATGTTGTGGAAGTAAAGACCCAACTCCCAAAAATTGTCCTCTGATCTTTACAAGTATATCTTGGCACACACACACACACACACACACACACACACACACACATATGCACTCTCATCTATATGTTAAGTAACTGTAATTTTAAAAATTCGGGGATGGCAAGATGGTTCACTGGGTAAAGGTGCTTGTTCCCAAGGACGACAATGTGAATTTCATCCCCAGGATTTCTCCAGGTTGTTCTCTAAACTCTGTATTTGCACTAAGGTGCATGCAAATGCTCATGCATCATGCATACACATAATAAATAAATAAAATGTGAACAATAAAATAAAGCCCAAATGTACTAAAACTATTACTAGTTATTAATTTGAAGCCAGAAGCAATCTCAGCTTATAGGCTTAGTTTGGAAATCATTTAGGAGGGAAGAGAACCTTACTTTCATTTTCCAACACACATGAGGGATTTTCCTATGAGAGAAAAAAAAGAATGTAAAAACTCACTCAAAACAGCAGAGAGGTTTGCAAACTGTGGCACCTTCTCTACAGCTACTGCTTTACTGGTGTCTAGAAGAGTAGAATTCTTGTAGAACATGTAATCTTCCAACTTGGTATGCTCCCAATCTAAAAAGAAAAACACATTATAGTACACACACACACACACACACACACACACACACACACACACACACACATGCACACACATGCACCAATAAGCTAAGCTAAGTAAGTATATAAATAAATGTAATTTTAAAGTGATACATAACTTTGAAAAATCTACATGTGACAGGTTACTCCCTGCCCCTGAACTGAGGGTCCTATCCACTCTAGACTATGGTAATTAAAGGTCTAGAATGATGGAACACAAGGACAAGTCACAATGGCATCAGGCTAATAGTCTATCTAGAGCCTAGTCCTAGCCTCTGTCCTTCCTCATCTTCCATCTAGATTTTTGCTCTACAGAGATCGCCGAGCTGCAGGACAGCAGCACACACATAACTGGCTCTCTCTGCATTTGCTGGACTCCTCTCTGTTCATGAAGCCTCATGTAAGTGAGCAACAGTCACACTGCTATTACCTGGTATCAGTTTTAGCCTTCTATTGACCTCAGCTATGGAAGAATGGTGTTCTCCTTGTTGCATCCTTGTCTGTACCTTTCTCACTGTCCACACATAACATATCATCAGATTTATTTTTTTTATGTTTGGTGTGATGGTTTGTATATGCTTGGCCCAGAGAGTGGCACTATTAGAAGTTGTGGTCCTGCCTCCACATCAAAGCAGATACATTGAAACTAATGGAAGAGAAAGTAGGGAAGAACCTCAAGCAAATAG
>NW_022196911.1:49421418-49430132 GCF_008632895.1 Mastomys coucha | reverse complement strand
AATATCTAATAAAAAAAAAAAAAAAAGAAGTTGTGGTCCTGGACTGGAGAGATGGCTTAGTGGTTAAGAGCACTAATTGCTCTTCCAAAGGTCCTTAGTTCAAATCCCAGCAACCACATGGTGGCTCACAACCATCTGTAATGAGATCTGACGCCCTCTTCTGGTGTGGCTGAAGATAGCTACAGTGTACTTATTTATAATAATAAATAAATATTTAAAAAAAAAAAGTTGTGGTCCTGTTGGACTAGGTGTGGGCTTAAGACCCTCACCCTAGCTGCCTGGAAGGCAGTATTCGACTAGCAGCCTTCAGATGAAGATGTAGAACTCTTAGCTCCTCCTGCACCAGGTCTGCCTGGATGCCACCACGTTCCTGCCTTGATGATAATGGACTGAACTTCTAAACCTGTAAGCCAGTCCCAATTAAATGTTGTCCTTATAAGAGTTGCCTTGGTCATGGTGTCTGTTCACAGCACTAAAACCCTAACTAAGACATTTGGAGACTGTGGATTGAACTTAGGGCCTCATGTATGCTAGGCAAACATTCTACCACTGAGATCTATCTCCAGGCATATTCAATGTAGACATCGTGGTGATAAAATACTACAAAAATCTTATTTTCTGGAACACTGTGGCAATCTTTTGGCTTTCCTGAATCATGGTTCCCTCTCTCCCCAGATGCTTTAGTTTTTCATGTGTTTTACTATTTAATCTTAAACATGGCAGGCTTAGAGTTCCTGATGAGAACCCTGGTGAAGCTGTTGCCCAGTTGTAGCAGAGAGCCACATATTTTGGAGATAACAGCCAAGGATGGCAGCCGCTGTAACAAGGAGCTGGCCTAGGACTGACAAACTGAGTGTTTTGTAGGTCCTCTGGAGCCCCAAAGAGTACGAGTTAGTTCCGCTTATCAAGTACTTAATGTTTTTAACTGCTGAATTTTGACTTTGCTTTAAATTTTATTTTGACTATACTCTGATTTTTCCCTCTTGGAATAAGAAAGTGTGTAACTTTTTTTTTTTTTTTTTTTTTTTTATAGAAGCCTACAGTTAAGGCCTACAAGTTTTAGAGAGACTTTGAAATTTTAGAGTAACTTTGGATATCTTAGAGTCTGTTGATATTTTAGAGAAACTCTGAACTTCTGAAAGGGACTTTGAAAGAGACTTTGATATTTTTGTTTTTGACATGTGGTCTCTCAGTTGTAGCCCTGGCTGTCCTGGAACTCACTATGTAGACCAGGCTGGCCCCAAATTCACAAAGCTGCTTGCCTCTGCCTCCTGAGTTCTATGATTAAAGGCAGATCCAGGTTCAGTGAGATGCCCTGTCTCAAAAGATAAGGTGGAGAATGGCTGAGAAAAACAATCTACACGCCTACATACAAACACACAATTGTCTTTTTTGTTTCTGAAAAGAATGGGATTAGAATTTTGGTTGGTTTTGCATTAAATCTTCATACTGCTTTTGATAGGCTGAACATTTTTACACTATTAATTCTTCCAGACCATGGGCATGAGAGATCTTTCCTTCTGGTGTCTTCCTTAGTTTCTTTCTTCAGTGTATGAACATTTTCATCATAAAGGTCTTTCACTTTCTTAGTTAGATTTACTACAAGGCACTTTATTTTAAGAAGGGATATTGTACATGGGATTGCTTCCCAGATTTCTTTCTGAGTATGTTTGTCTATGGTATACAGAGAAGTTACTGGGGGTGTTTTTAATGTTAGTTTTGTATCCTGTATCCTGCTACTTTACTGAAAATGTTTATCAGCTCTAAGAATTTTCTTGCAGAATCTTTAGTTTTTTTTGGTTTTTGGTTTTTTTTTTTTTACCTATGGAATCATATCATCTGGATAACTGGATTTCTAGCTTCCGTAGTCACAGCCCACTTATTTTCCTATCTTGTCTTACTTCTCTAGCTAAGACCTCAAGCACGATATTGAATATAAGTGAAGATAGTGGACACTTGGTCATTCTTGATCTCAGTGGGAATTTAGTTTTTTTTTTTCCATTGAACATAGCTACAAGTGCGTCATATGTACTCTCTATTATGTACAATGGTTAGATTGGGTAGTTCTGCTCCAGATATGAAGACAAACTGAGACAGCTCTGTGTATTTTTCAAGTTACCTACAGTTGGTTTTATTTTGACCTATCATTCTTGGGTCCCAGAGTAGTAATAAAGGTAATAAGGATATATATTTTCATGAATATAAAAGCGCAAGAGGGCAAGACCAACCCAATTAAGAACATTTCCAGGCCTTTCTTATGTTTGTTCACTAATACCCTGTTGTCCAAAGAAAGCTACATAGCTAATCTGAAGCCAAAGGACAGAAAACTAGCATAGCAAAATGAGTCACTTAGATAAAAAAATCAAAACATCATAGTATCCCCGTTATTAGGCAGATCCCAAAGTTATCTAATCCAGAACCCCTCTGATTGAAAACATCCCAAAAGGTAAGTCTTCAGAGAATCCCAGCACTCAGAATGTTGAAACAGGGGAACTCAAGTTCAGTTTAAGGCTAGCCTGGGCTATAGGGCAAGGTCCTGTCTTGAAAGAGGCTCATCCTGAGTAAAAAGAAGAAGTCATCACATCTGCCATTTAAAAATTATATCAATTGCATGTGTGCATGTATGCATATGTGTGTGCATGTGTGCATACATGTGTGAGTGTGCATGTGTACACACGTGAGCATATGCATATGTGAATGTGTGCACACATGTGTGCATCTGTGTGCATGTGTGTAAAACTATACAAATAAATAGTCTCACTGTGATATGTTCACACAAGTGTTGTGCTGTCATAGTCCTGCCCTCCCTTCTGCCTTTTTTATCCTTCCCTCTCTTCTCCACTAGCCTTCCAAGCCCTAGATTCTCCCCTCTACTGCCAAGTCATTTTTCTGTTTCATTTCAATATATGAGAGAAAATATACAATACTTGTGTTTTTGTGTCTGGCTTAGAATTCAGGTTTCTTCTTTTCAGTGTGTACACATGTGTGTCTTTATGAGTTAGTTTTGTTTTTTTTTTTTAAAGAAACAACTTTCTGTTTTGCAGGAAGTTGTAGAGAAAAGCCTATGTGTCTTCCATCATCAACCAAAGTCTCTATTTATAATAAATAATAAATGTAAATAACTGTGAAGAAAATTCAAGCACAGACATGGCCTACATTACACCTGTTATACGCTGAAAAGTAGGAAAACTACATGAAGTAGAAGAAAACAGATAGAAGTGGACCAAGACAGCATGTATGTTTAGAGAACAAATACCCCTTCACTATGTGTGAATATATTCACTGAAGGATTTATAGACAAAGCCACAGTTTTTCAGCAGAGCCACCGAAGGAGGAAATTATATTCTCACCCAAGCAGTCTGACCCTCTGAACAGTTCCGGGGATGGGAAGCTACTTTCAGTCTCTTCAGTGCTCTTTGTATATGACTCTGTATTTGAACAACTCTGGAGACAGCTGGAGACATCATGCTGCTCAGTTGGTCCTGTAAGGCAAAGCGAAACAGAAAAGGTTGAACTGAATAGACAACAGAACTGAAATCCCAATCATTTATATCTGTGGGAATGTATATGTGGTTATGTACCAAGAATGTAACACTGACTTCACACATGGTTAGAAAGTCATAATATTATCAATAACTTTGATTTGGATCTTAGACAAACAAATGCTTTGATGTTGTTAAACACACTATAATCGTTCCTAAGAACTTCCCTATGTTTTACTTTTATGGCCTACTCCTTATTCATTTCAGCTGTAATCTAGCTCAAAAATCCAATTCTATGTATATGCAATTCATTAGCTAAGAAAAAGAAAGGAGGAATCCAGCTCTTCCATCTAAAAACCAGTGACAGACAAACAACCCAGAATGAAAAACACAAACAGAAGAGGGAACAGACATCCCAGAAACAGACTCACAAGTATGTGCACAACTGAGTTTTATGAAGACATGTAAGTGGTTTAATGAAGAAAGGCTTGTCTTTTAAACAACTTGCATTACAATCACTCCATATGCATATGTAAAGCCAACACAAAGTTTGGGTGTGTGACTTTGTGGTAAAATACTTGTCTCATTTGTATAAAGTCCTGGATTCAATCTCTATCAGAACATGGAAGGGTGGATCAGGGAGATGACCAATACTGGTTCTAGTGTGTATAATGCCAGTATTATTGGGCAACCCATAGCTAAAGGTTTTAGATTTCAAAATGCATGATGTATTAACTATGAAAGATATCATCATTTCCAAAGAGACTGTGACCAAACCACTAGAGGTCTCAGATCTCAAAATGCCCAGTGCTTTAATTATAGGAAGTACAATCATTTGCAATGAAATTGTGAACAAGGCATCTCTCAGAGCAATCTATATAAATATAAACCAGAAAGAAGACGTAGGCTTCCAGGGATGTGCAGGCAATGTGGCAGGAGTTGCCATTGGACCAATGAGTGTAGGTCCAAGAGAGATATCCAGGGCACTTCTCGCCAATGGGAAATAAAGTGGTGGTGGGGGGGGGGGGTTGTGGCTAGCTCAAGGCCCTGTAGAAAAAGTGTGAGCCATTTGTCTCTTGTCAGCCAAGAAATAACAAGCAGCCAGAAAAACCTCAACTAAGTATTGCAGACCTAATGCATGCTACTGCAGACAGTACTGCTCGAGATTTGGCCACAGATAAACATCTTACACTATCTCCCAAAATTCAATGGCATAAAATAATTACTGGAGTTTATGGTTCTTTATCCTTCGGACAGTAGGAATGGTGTGGGAAGGAGCAGTTTGCCTTTCCAAGGATTCATTGTATATCCATGAATTGCAGATGAAGATTTCAAAGGAAAAATTAAAAATGGCTTATGTGAAAAGAGATGCAATTTAACCCAGGTGATAGGATTGCTCAGCTGTTACTGTTTCCTGATATCAAAGGCAAAACTGCCCCAGAAGAAAGATCAGGAGGGTTTGGAAGTGTTAGAAACACGTGTTCTGGAAAACAGTTGTTAATGATCAGAGGCCAAAATTAAAGTTGCCTTTAAAGTGAATGACATTGAAATAGGAAGGTTGGTAGATACAGGAGCTGACGTTAACTATCATTTCACAAAAATCTTAGAATTCAGAATGGACACTTAAGCCGGG
Organism: Mastomys coucha; assembly: GCF_008632895.1. NCBI lineage: Eukaryota > Metazoa > Chordata > Mammalia > Rodentia > Muridae > Mastomys > Mastomys coucha. The sequence continues at coordinate 49,425,017 of NW_022196911.1, read as the reverse complement.
CGATGGTGGTGCACGCCTTTAATCCCAGAACCTAGGAGGCAGAGGCAGGCGGATTTCTGAGTTCGAGGCCAGGTCTACAGAGTGAGTTCTAGGACATTCAGGGCTACTCAGAGAAACTCTATCTCAAAAAACCAAAAAAAAAAAAAAAAAAAAAAAAAAAAAAAAAAAAAAGAATGGACACTTAGAAAGGTTTATATATAGTTTCTTGGAATTGAATCTCAGATAAAACTAAGTGTGCAATGGGTGTGGGGCAAGAAGGTCAAATAGGAAAGTTAAGGCCTTATATGGCTGACATAGACATAAATTTATAGGGATGAGACTTATTACAGCAGTGATAAACTCAGATTAATATTCCCTCAATACCAGAGACAATCCCTAAAATTAAGGATGAAATGGAAGATGCTTCTGGGGAAGGTATTGGAAAATGCCATCCAGAACAACCACAGTCTGTGCAAATTGTCCAAAACCAGGGCAGAACAGGGATTGAGTTTCCAAATTTCTGGGGCGGGGACACTGCTGAAATTATACCAATTGTTCCTACTCTTAAAGTGGTTGACTAACAAAACTGTGTGAGCAGATCAGTGGCCCTTAACTAAGGAAGAATTACAGGCATTTGAGCAGCAGGTACAAGAGGAGCTGGAAGCTCAACATATAGAAGAGTCTACCAGCCCATGAAATTCCCCTGTATCTGTCATAAAAAGAAATTTGGGATATGAAGAATGTTAACATATTTGAGAGCTGTGACTAGAGTAACCCAACCAATGGGTCTGTTACGGCCTAGAATTCCTTTACCTTCTTTATTACCTAAGGCATGGCCTATGACAATAATTGATTTGTGAATAATAAAAGACTGCCTTTTTTGTTACTGGCAATGATTGATTTAAAAGACTGCTTTTTTACTATCTCCTTGCAAGAGGAGGACAAGCAAAAATTTGCTTTCATAGTGCCTAGTTACACAATAATGCTCAACCTGTAAAAAGGTGTCAGTGGAACGTTCTTCCACAAGGAAAGTTAAAAAAACAAAAAACCTTCATGTCAATACTTTGTGCAACAACTGCTAGAAATAATTCATAGGCAATTTCCTCAGTCTATTATTTACCATTACATGCATGATATTTTGTTGACTGATTCTAATGCAGATACTTTAAAGAAAATATTTGGTAACTCAAAAAGAATTTTGCCTTGTGGGGGTTTGCAAATTGCTTCTGAAAAAAAATACAAAGAGGAGATTCTATCCACTCTCTAAGTTAGAAAATAAGTCAACAACAACGAAATTCAGCTACAGAAGGTTCAGATCAGATCAGTTGCAAACTCTTAATGATTTTCAGAAATTAATGGTAGAAATTAATTGGCTACAGTCCATCACTGGATTAACCACTCAAGAGTTATGAATGAATGATCGAATTTGTTTCAATCATTACAAGGAGATGTGGACTTAGACAGTCCAAGACAGCTAACAAAGGAAGCAGAGAAAGAGTTAACTTTAGAAGAAAGGAGACTGCAAGATGCATATGTGAACTGTATAGACACCAAGTTGGATTGTATTTTGGTTATTTGCCTTCAACTCATTCTCCTTCTGGGATAATTACAATGTCCCCACATATGTCTCCAGTAAGATGAAGCAATTCTTTGCATATTATAATATAAAGCATATTATACACAATCCTACAGAACAAGTAGTTGTAGAAAGAGATCTAATTTCACCTTAAAGGAAATGCTAATAAAACAAAAGAGAAGAATAAAGACCTCCCCACACCCCGGGATAGACTAAATAGTGCTCTGTTATCTTTAATTTTCTGAACATTAAAGAGAAAGGAATAACAGAAGCTGAGAGACCCTGCGTTATAGAAAACTGTGGAATTAAATCAACCTATATACTATAAGGATGTGGTAACATCAGAATGGAAGTCAGTGAATGTTTTGCATTGGGGACACAGGTTTGTTTATATTTCCACAGGAAATGAAAATCTGTGGATACTATCAAAACTAATAAAATTCAGAGTTGAGCAAGGGAAGTCTTCAGAAAATCTTGGCCACTAACCCCCAAAAAGTAAAGAAGAGAGCCTGACTTGCCACTGACTTCTCTTGCGAGCTAAAAACAAAAACCTGGGCAAGAAATGCCCATCACCTATGTAGTCTCTGAACAGTCCGCATCAAGAGCCATCAAAATGGCAGCTGGCCCTTCCTTCCCACCACAGCCTATGGCTGCCATAAGATGCCACCTCAGAAAGAGCAAGCCTCAGCCTGCTGCCATCATGAGGAATTATTCACAGTGGCAACATCATCTTTCCTGCCTTAGCCGCAGCCACTGTCAAAAACCACCATAGTTGTCCGTGATGGCAGCACCACCTCTCCAGCTTCCTGGAGCAGCTCCACAGAGATGGCACTTCAGTCAAAGCCACATGTGGCCAGGAAGGTCTTCCCATTCTAACCCACTGGTCCAATGCAGGGGGAAAGGGGTGAAAAAAAGCTGCCAAACCCTGTGCAGAAAACCCCACCAATCCCTGAGCTTTCCAAGCTCAAGACTTGAAATCCTACTAAGCTTCACTCTGGAAATCTCTACCTTGAAATGTTTTCCCCCATCCCCTAAGAAAACCTATATTCATCCCTCTTCCTCCTGAATTCGTCCTCCAATGAACCTCCTTTGAGATTAACTGACTGTTGTGACTCTCTATGTGGACAAAACAAAGAAGTGAAAAAGAAAAGAAGCAAAGAAGGAGTGGGGCTGAGACTCCTGAGCCCCTCAGCTCAGCTGGGGATACCCTCCCCTGGGAGCTGCAACCCCTCTACTGACAAGGCTTCCTCTCAGAGCTGTGTGGTTCCTGGGCTCCCATGCCCCAGGACACCTTTCCATCTGAGCAGGAACACTTACAACCTAACCACTGACAGGCTCATAAGCAGGACTTTGGTTTCCTGCAATACAAGGCCATCTACAGTGCAGAGCAACAACAGGCCTTTGAGCAGGCCTTTAAGACAGATTACGTTGAATACAGCATCCTGCATGCCTAAGTTGGTATGCAGAACTGGGGGTGGAGATTAAGAGACTTCAGTGAGGAACTCTAGAACACAAGGTTCTAGAAGATAAGACAGTCCAGGAGTATAAAAGGTTCTGGATGCAGAATCCAAGTTACAGGAAAGAGAAGCATCATTGTTAGGTTCTTATCTCAGCAGTGGACGTGCTCCTGAGAGATCAGCAGAAAGATCATATCAGATACCCAAGAACCCTGGAAAAGACACTGGGAAGAGTGGAGAAGCAAAATCAACAACAGTATTGCTATAGGGAGCACCCAGGTCAGCTTCAAAACTGCATCATTCATAGATAAAACAAATGAGGAGAAATGTAGTGTGATTTGTCTCGTTTGCCTGGCCCTTTAAAGGATCCCTAGTTACTAGTCAACTGGCCCTTTAAGAATTCTTAGCTGATTAAAAACAATGAATTTATGAAATTCTTAGGGAAATGGATGGATCTGGAGAATATCTTCCTGAGTGAGGTAACCCAATCACAAAAGAACAAACACGGTATGCATTCTTTGATAAGTGGTTATTAGCCCAGAAGTTAGGAATACAGGAAGAACAACCCACAAACCACAAGGAACTCA
>NW_022196911.1:49399302-49420736 GCF_008632895.1 Mastomys coucha | reverse complement strand
AAAAAAAAAAAAAAAAAGAAAGAAAATACACCAAACAGCAGGACGTCCTAAAGTGTTTTCTCAGTGGATCCTGTACCAGTCTTTATATTCCGAGATCTTGGTACTTAATGCCAAAATAGATTTTGATCCTGTCTCTGTGAGCTTTTTTGAAAAAGGGATCATATGGAAGACCTAAAGTCTGGTAACTCAAGGGAAGACATCATCTATAAGTCAGGGTTTTTGAGGAGCCAATAAAATTCCAGTCTGAAGAATGAATGTGTCCAGTGCTGAGGTGCATTTAGCATTTATCTCATAATCACTGTCAATATTCAGGGTCTCTTCAGAAGAAAACATGGGCCCTTTCTTTTAATGCTGCTAATTAGTTTTGTCAATAATCAAGTGTCACCAGGGAAATTTTCATTAGATGGTGATACTGATTGAAAAAGCAAAGAAGATGCTCTCCTCGGTAGTTACTTGAGTACATATGATGCACTGTGTAGACATCGTCACTGGGCTGGCTAGTTTTATGTTAACTCGACACAAGCTAAACTCATCAGAGGGAAGGGAGCTTCAATTGAAATAATGCCCCCACGAGATCCAGTTGTAGGCAAGCCTGTAAAGCATTTTCTTAATTAGTGATTGATATAGGAGGGCCTAGCCCATTGTGGGTGGGGCCATTCCTGGCCTGGAGGTCCTGTGTCCTATAAGAAAGCAGAACGAGCAAGCCATGGGGAGTAAGCCAGCAAGCAGCCCCCCCTCCATGGCCTCTGCTTCAGCTCCTGCCTCCAGGAGCTTGTTTGAATTCCTGTCCTGACTTCCTTCAATGATGAACAGTGATGTGGAAGTATAAACCACATAAACCTTTACCCCCACAACTTGCTTTGGTCATGATGTTTCATCATAGCAGTAGTAATCCTAACTAGGACAGCCATCTTCATCTACACCAGCATATTCTCTCCAAATCCAAGTATTTAAAAATCAACAGTGTCCCCGTCTTTGAAAGCAACCACCATTGATTAAAACAAATCCAACAAGTTATGTGGTGACTACAACTATCTTGAAAATCTACACACCTTGTTTACATGGAATCTGGTGTCTAGCTTGATAATTTTCAAAGGGGTTTATGAAATAAAACATCAGATTTTCTTATATTCTCTCATCTCAGAATCAAGAGGCATTTCCATTGCACCATTGCATTTCCATGTCGTCCTAAGCCCACTAGTGCCAAAGCTTGGTTCACACTGGGAGGTCCACTCCTCAAGGCACGATGTATCCTTGAGTTGTAGGAGAATGAGTCCTACACAGGTAAGCTATACCTTGCTCTGTCCTGAGCTTGCTTGTTCTGGTCCTGATGTCCAGCAGTATGTCCTATTGTGCCTCCTCCAGCTCTGGGTACCAGCAAGATCATTGTGCCTGCTGTTTCTTCTGCATGGATTTCTCTCCACTTTCCCTCTCTACAGAGCTGGTATCTACTCACCTTCTGATCTCAATTCAGTCACCATCCTTGCATGGAAGCATCTCCTCCTATTTCTAGCTAAGTGTAAATAGTTACATTCAAGTTATTCTCTTTTTTAACATGCCATAACTATCATTTCACATTTTACTGGTGTGTGCATGGAGACAGTGAGAATGAGGCATAGAACCCAGCCAGAAGGATTCATGTTAGACTAGGGGAAAGATGTCTTCTCTTCCATTGAAATGAGAAGTCAAGAGATACAAATGAGTGCCCACATTTGAAGGAAAGATGAAAAGCTGTCATCTGTTAGTCTTACCTGAAACTAGTTCAGTACTTGATGAAAAGCTGTCAATCTCAAAGGCACCAGTCACTGACTCCTATGTAGAATAAAAATTAAAGATAGAGTACAAATTATGAGATGGGTATTTTGTTTTTTTATATTTGACTTGGTTTGAAAAATGAGTATCAACTTTGTATGTTAATTTCATAGATGTATCAGATTATTTCAGAATACTGGCTACAGATAATCTGCTATTTAACATTAAATCTAAAAATAAATGTTAAAATTACTATGAATAAACATGGAGAACTAGCAATAGTCAATTCAATATCATGAGATTAAGTAGTATAAGATAAAGGTGAATTTTGTTTTGTTTTGTTTGAGACAGGGTTTCTCTGTGTGACTCTTGCTGTCCTGGAACTCATTTTGTAGACCAGGCTGGCCTTGAACTCACAGAGATCCTCCTGCCTCTAACTCCTGAATGCTGGAATTAAAGGTGTACACCAATATAGCCTGACTAAAGGTGAATATTTCCCTGATAACCAAGGAAGGAAAGAAAGAAGGGCTTTTCTTCACCCTTAAAAAGAGGGAAATAATTAAAAAATTATACATAACCCCATAAATAATAAAATTAAAGACTCACAAGTCAATTAAAATATTGCTGATGTGTGTAAGACTATCTTCAATATATAATGAACAGTCAATTCACAACAGAAGAAATGCAAATGGACCATAATGAGGGAAAAAAGGACCAGCATCATTAGAGTTCAAAGAAATGGAAAATAAAGTAACACACTGCTTTTCACCTATCATCATTGTAAAAGTGTGTCAGTTTGCCAACATGAATCACAAAGTGTCAAGCCCATCTACCCTTTGGTCTCCTGGTATTTATCTTAGAGTAACAATCTGAGACACACACAACAATGCCTATAGAAGCAAAACCTTGGGCACTTAGTTTCCCAATCTCCAGGAAATAGTCACATACATTTTGGTATATTTATTAGATAAACCACTGCGAAGACACTAAAATAGTATAAATACTTTAAAGACTTTAATAACAAGGTAATACATAAGTTGTGAAATGTTTTTAAAGCACAGAAAAAATAGAAAAGAAATACAGCAATTTAAAGAAACTTTCAATGTACTAATTTGAATATTTAAATCACCTACATAGAATACTTCACTGTGTACTGCTAAAACATTATGTAAAAATTGTCTTTAAAATGTTGTCTGTGAACAGCCATCTCCTAAACACTGGGCTGGTGGTCTAAGGCAGAAGGATTTTGAGTTTAAAACTAGCCTCTGCCACACAGTGAGACCCTGACTCAAAAAAGTTATAGATTATAATAAGAGAATATTAGAATGCTCTACAGCAAACTGAATCCTTAGTGATCAATGGTGTTCCTAGTTGCTAATAGGCAAAGTCAAATGGAAAATAGGAAAATACTAAAATACCAGTGACATTTCCCCAATACTCACCAAAAGATGTAAAAAAGACAGAAGTGCATAATTATGAACTGACTAGACAAAGACATGTATATCAATGTAATAAAAACACTAGAAACTATTTGATATATATTAAGAAAGAATACTTCATTCTTTCACTCCGAAGCCCATAGTGATGGCCCTCAGAATACTGCTGAACACTGCCCGTATGTAAGAAGGCTAGGAGAAGTATACATACACTCAATGGCGTTGTCTTTCCCTCTGGGATCTCTTTGCCAGGGCTATTTTCTTGTTGGCTTTCCCCTCCTGTAACACTTACCCAACTGTGAAGAAACACAACAGTTCAGTTTACACCGTCTGGATTTGACTGTCTCTTTGTAGTTTAAAATCTGAAACTTTGCCAGGTGTGGTGGCACATACCTTTAATCCCAACACTTGGAAGGCAGAGGCAAGAGAATCTCTGTGAATTCAAGGTCAGCCTGGTCTATAGAACAAGTGCCAGGACAGTCAGAGCTACACAGAGAAACCTCTGTCTCAAACAAACAACATCAACAAAAACAACAAAAAGTAAAATCTGGACGTTACTTTAAGGGGATCTTGGAGAAGGGATTTCAGGATTTGCACCAAAAGCCAAATGTTGTTTTCCTTGGAGTTTTGGTGTCACTTTTAGGTAATTTGGCAAGCCTTCATTAACAAAACGAATCTATCTGGACTGGGAAGTGTTGCTCAGTTGGTAGTGCTGCGCATTGAAGCAGAGCATAGTGGCACAAGTCTGTAATCCCAGATTTCGGAGGTGAAGGCATGAAAATATATTAATGTCAATCTCTACTAATAGGGAATTTGAGGCCAGCCTGGCCTACATGAGATCCTGCCATATAATATGTGTGCATTATCTGTATAATTATATATAGCATAACACACACATACATGTGAGAAAAAGACATATGAGAATAAATGTACGTACATCCCCCAAATTTAGGCCTGTGTTTTAGGAGCAGAACCAGAGTATTCATTTTCTTCTTTGATTCCTCGACCGACAGGCTACTAAGCAGAAACAAAACTTTCCTTTCTGAGAAGGCCAAGTTGCTGAGGGCTGTTACCGTAGGTTACCCACCTTGGCCGCTGTGAGCTGCTCAGTTCCTCTTTCTCAGTAATCTTCCGCAATCCCTGCTCTTTGCCCTTTTCCTTCAGACCTGTGAGAGGATGCTGCAGGTCAGGGGACCTGCTCGTGCCCCTCCTCAGCCCCTGCCGAGGCCCACCCACCACCTGGGCCTACTGAGCTTCGACCTGGCGGGGCCTCTGTCTTCCCAGGGAGGGCCAGGTCTGGCTTCGGCGTGAGGTTGAGCCTTTCGCCAGCCCTCTTCTTGCGGGTATAGACCCGTTGGGGCCTCACACGCCATAGCTTGTCCATTGCCTTCCTGAGGAACCGGCCACCCACAGAGCAACACGCTGCCTGGGCTGCCTCAGTCCCACTTTTTATGGCCGCGAGGCCTTCTGGGAAGATGGTGGGCCGCTCCGGGCCAGCCAAGTAGGGCCTTGGCTATGTGGATTTCCTATGGACTACTACTGAATCCAAGCTCCTTAGGTTTTACACTCCCCTTCCCCACTGTCTCTCTCTCTGTCTCTCTATGTCTCTGCTCTCTCTCTCTCTCTCTCTCTCTTTCTCTCTCTCTCTGCCTCTCTGTCTCTCTGCCTCTCTCCCCCTCCCTCTCTCTCTCCTCCCCTGACTCTCTCTCTCTCTGTCTCTCTCTGCCTCAGTGTCTCTGTCTCTCTCCATCTTTCCCTGTGTCTCTGTCTCTGTATGTCTGTCTCTTTCTCTGTGTCTCTGTGTCTCTGTCTGCCTCTCTCTGTGCTTTCTCTTTCTCTTACCATTGCTTTTTAGTTAGACCATACCCACACCTAGTACTCATTCCCTGCTGTTCTGAGCCCTGCAGGAAGCCCTAGCCATGGATATTTAGGTTTCTAAAATCAAGGGGTAAAGATGGGGGGTCAGCCTCTCTCAGAGCAGGAAGACAAAGGGCGAATTTGTTAGAGGTGACTCCATCTCATAGTATATTGAGCACTGTGGCAACTTCCTTTTTATTCTAAAAATATAAAATAGCATTTGACAACACTGAAAACTCACTCTGTAGAGATGACAATCACAAGAGCTTGAAGGCTTCTCTCTGACACTCCAATACTGTGCATGTTCCTATGGAGATAAGTTTGCATGTGTATGGAGGAGAGGTCAACACTGGGCCTTCTTAACCTGCTCTGTTTTTGTTGGTTTTGTTTCCAGGCTCAATCAGTTAGCAAACCTGGAGCTAGCTCACTGATTTGGTTAAACTACCTGGCTGGCATACTCCAATCATCTCCCTGTCTCTGCCTTCCCAACAAGGTGCTTCAAATGCACACTGCCACGTCAGCTTTTAAAGTAGACACAGGGGATCTGAACTGAGGTTCTCATGCCAATATGGAAAGCACTTTACCAACTGAGCCATCTCTTATCCTAAGACTCCAATATTATGTATATGAATACAAACAATTAGCATAATACAATTATGCTGAAATTTACAATAGAAAATAGGCTCATAGAAATATTTATGGCCACCTATTACTCATCAAAATATAACTTTGTAAAGAGCAGGGCTCTTTATGGGCATCCCTGCTTGCTTAGATGTAAAGAACAGAGGGCTCTTTATGGGCACCCCTGCTTGCTTAGATGTTTTGGTGTTTTGAGTCACCGACTGAGTACTGGCTGCGCATCTTACTGCGTTAGGCACTGTGTCCCGGGGATGTGAACAAATAACAAAGGGTCCTTCAGTCAAGGATATCAAAGTCTTGCTGCACTCTGATTGATAATCACAGTCCAACATTCTTGAGTCATACCCATAACATGAAAATGGGGAGTCTCTCACTCATACACCAAGTCCCCTGACTCTTCTCATTGCTTAGGGAGACTTGTGAAAACAAAACCCACTGCCATTCTTAAGTGATTTATGGGAGACCTGAAACTTGGAAGCAACTAGATCTGGAAATATAAGAAACAGAGAGAGTAAAACCAGTATAAAGGTGGGATCTGCACCATTCAACGTGGGACAGTGCACTGTTTAAAGAAACTGTTATCTTTTACTTGATTACATGGCATTTTAGAAATGTTAAGGGCCATCATCATGATAGAAAATGTGAACAGTTATTTGTTCTTTGGAGGACTGAAAATTATTTAAATCAAGGTCATATTTGATAATAGCAAGGGTTCCAGCAAAGGCCCACATAAAGTCAAGCCCCGGGGTGCACTTAAGCTGCCCACAGCTAAGCAGGCCAACTACCCAAAGTTTGGGAAAGCTTACAGGGGATGTAGAATATCTGATGGTAAAGCTCCACGCTTCACCATGTACGCCATGACAGGTGATTATCAAACACATCCCTATGAAGGAATTACATCACGCAAGCATATAAAGTATAAGGAAATTACGAACAATTTTGAGAAATAAAAAGAAAAAAATCTTTATTTTTTACAAAAGTTTCCGTAAGTGCATTTTATATTTGCTGTTCATGCTGTTATAACAAAGCAAATGAAAATATAATTACAGTTAAGATACATCTAGGCATATTTAAAAAGTAATATTTTAATTCCTTGATTTTCAAAAATTTAAAGTAGAATAAGCAATTCTTCAAAAAATAGCCATTTCCCCTTCCCCATGCAGTCATTGCAATGATTTAACAAAGAAACATAAAATGAGCGGAGAGATGAGTGCGTCCGTGGCGTTGTTACCTCATGAAAACCCTTTATGTTTGGGACTAGTTTTAGAAACACTTTTTTACATTTGAAAGTACTCATCACCTCTGCAGTACAACCATTGATGTGTTCTTAGTGAAGAGGGACTCGTCCAGGGATTGGTCTTCACGTGGATGCTGGTCTCAGTCTCATGGGAGGATTTGTAGATTCACAGGCAGGATTATGTAGCATACTTAAGAGAGAACTTAAGACTATCAGGATCCCCTCCCCCCACTGTAGGGTTTTCTTAAAATAAAAACTGTCAAGAAAATACAACCTACTTATAATTTACCAATTTTACATACAACCGTTCATTCTTTTGTCCTGAGATATTAAGCAAATTTGTAAGCAGTCTATTTTCATGCAAAAATATAATTTCCCATTCTTTGCATTTGTTTTCTAGTATTTTGTATCTTAAATAATTGCATCAGACCTGTGCTTAATACATGTGAAAAATAAAGAACAATTCATTTATTATGACAGAAAAATCAATAATCATTGGTTCTCTCAAGGGCCATGCAATGTAACTTTATATGTGCTGATTTCAAATGGCTAAAATATTACCTGACTGTAAAACTCCCAGTAGAGAATTTTTTCCCCTTAGACTTGTGAGGAAGGCAGGGTATGACTACTCCTTGGACCTCTGATTTGAGATCCTAGTACATGGAGCTAGGTCTCTGTAGCACACCTGGCCAATCTCTGTCATCTGGAGGGGAAGTCTCAATACTATGGATAAGGACATCTTTTGTGGCAAGTGAGGGAGATATCTATGTCTGTTTTATAACTTACTCCAACAGGGTTAATTTGTCCAAAGAAAAAAGTGCGAGAATTAGCAACACATTTGAGTAACAAATAGACAAAAATGCCAAACATTTAAGAACGTATTTATGATTAAGGATCCAACTCTCTGTGGTCTCTAGACTTTAATCACTATATGGTGGCCACTGGGATCATGACAAGTCTTAAGCACTTAGCCTTTTTCCTATATTGATTAAAGAGAAACACAAACTTAATTTTCATCCCCTGAGATTAAACTGGAAAGTCTGAAGCAAGAGGAATTTTTTCCCACTGATTTATGCTGTTTCATTTCTTTCTTGGAAATAGGTAGTACTCTACAGAGGGGGAAGAGGACACAGGATGCATTTAAGACTGAAGACCCACTGTTTACTTTCTGAGCACATTTGTAGCTTCCCATTAAGTGTGATGGTTTCCACACAGATTGTGAAGTTCAATAGAAACATAAAATCCTTCAAGAAACAAACAACAAGCAAAACGTGTCTATAACTAATCACACCTAACTACCTTGAGACATAAATGGAATGAGGGTAGTTTTTAAAATCATTTGCCTAAAGCTGCAGTGCTCAAAACGCTGCTGGACTCAAAGCCAACAATGGGGTCCTAGTCAAGTAGAAGGACAATGGAAAACAGATTTTAAAATTTGGAATGCAAAACTCCTTGTCCTTAAAATAATATAGATATCTAATTTAGGTAATGATGTTAAATTTTAATTGATTGAACATACATTAAACATCTAAAAAGCCAGTGCTGTTCAGGTGTGGCTTTCAATGTGCTTTTTGGTCTCCCCAGAAATGTATTTCAAATTTAATGTACACGGGGCTGGGAGTAGAGCTCCGCAGAACAGTACTCGCCTAGCATGCGCAAGGTCCTGATTTTGCTCCTTCATACTGTGAAAGAAATTGATGTGCACAGAATTACAGAATTGCTCATTTAGTCAATGTCAAATTAACAGGTAAAACAGTGAGTCTTCAGAGAGATGATGCCCAAGGAATGTGTATATAAAAAAAAGAAAAAAAGGTACTGGGATAACTACATTAATTGAAGCTGAGGTCATGACTCAACATGACTGAAATGGGTGTGTGATCAATGATGTGGGTCATCCCACAGGCCTGCATGATGGATGATGCAGGTTCCGACTGCGAACATTCACTTACAAATAAGTTGGGTTTCCCTCAGACCTAAGGAGTTCTTGTCCTGCCACACTGATCACAGATGTATTAGGGAAGATTATGTGACCTGCATGAGTTCTCTACGTACTTTCAGAGTCCCGTACCCACAGAAGAGAAACATTTCCCTAGCGACCTTGCTCTCCTTGAGTGCACAATTTATAGTGCCAACTTGAACTACACTGGCCATGGTATCGAGGCTTTTTGGTGACATCAGAATCTTGGCACTCAGATTTAGGGTGCAACTAAACATATGATACAATTAAGGTTTCCTGGTTGAGTGGGAGCATCGGGAGATTCTGGGGATGGAATTACACCATTAGCAGGGATTCCTCTATGTTGGACTTCCACAGTTTTCTAGGGGAATTTTGAAGAAGTGTGTCTGTACCATGTCACTGAAGAGTTCTTTTATTTGGAAATAGCAGCTATTCCCCCTCACATTTGCTTTGATATCATTTGAAAAGAAATTGACATCGTTCACAATTTCAGCCATCTTGTGTTTTCCAGACCTGACACAGACATACTGAGAAGGGAAAAGGCAAAGAGTCCAGCAGAAACATAGGTGCCCACTCTGAGAAATCACTGAGCATCTGCCCCTAAATGTTTGCCAAGAGTCCGTTTGCTGCAGTCAACAAGCATCTTTTAAGCTTCCTTATGGTAAGAAGTAGGTAAATAAATGCAACCCCTACCTATTCTTCTGTGCATAGATTCTGAATATTTCAGTGAGCTTGCCAAATGAGAAAATTACTGAAAGACCCTATGGGAATTGTTAGATAAATATGATATTTGCTTTAAGAACAGCTGCATTTCCACTTTTCATGAATAAACATAAAAACCAGTGAGAAGGCTTTCGTATCGGCAAAGATGCTCACGTTAGAGGATGGGAGTCAGGTCACAGAGGAACTATCCTGTTTTGTTTTGGCATGGCTTCCTATAGCTTGCTTTAAGTTTTAGGTCTGAGCTAACTGTGATCGTTGACAATCAGTTATTTAATGAGGTAGTCCACATTGCCTAGACTTTCACTGTATCTGGTTATTATTCCACAAATAATTAAGTACAATGTATCAGTTATGTTTTTTTTCTTTATGTTTAATGGAATTCTGTGAACATCGAGAATATATGACTTTTAGTTGTACACAGTTCTTGAGAAAGTGTCTTGATTTGTTTTTACATTACCGTTTGCAATAATTTTTTTAGCAGCTTGCTACAATATCATTTAATAAAAATAAAGTGTACTTGGTGATGGTAGAGAAAATATTGTTAGAGACTTCTCGGGTCAGGAAAGGCTCAGTTGCAAAAATCAGGTGCGTGTTCACTTTGAGCTGTGGCATTCTGACTCTTTTCCCTCAAGGATAACTACAATATTGCTGCCAAGTTCGTGGGACTGAGAAGGACCTCCTGGAGCTTCACATGCAGACTGAGTAAAGCTCTTCTATTTGCTTTTTGAAGTAGTCTCTCAGCTCGGGCCTCTTAGCCTTTAGTGTTGGTGTCAGCAGGCCATTTTGAACAGAGAACATGTCACAATGGATGTAAATGGCTTTGACCTAAAAACCAAATGCAGAATATATCTTTAGTGGGAGTCAAACACAGCGTTTATAGCATACAGAGCAAGAGTAAACAGGTGGAGAGGAATAGGCATCTTGACTTAAGAATACCATGCAGAGTCAATATTATATTCGAACACATTTCAGCCTATTTGATATGGCTGAAATCCACCCTTTTCTCTCACCACTCATTCATTCATTCATTCATTCATTCATCCAGCAACTTTACAGATACAGTTTGTTCATTCTGCTAGGCACCAAGAATACAATGAGTCCTAAATACTAACACCCTAAATGGTGTACATTAGTGTTTACAAAGCAGACTGCAGGATGCTGGGAAATTTTTAACATGATGAGCAGGCAATGAAGAGCACAGACCCCAGGTAGGGTAAAGTGAGGTGCAGTCAGGGAAGTCAGTGTAGATTTCACAATCAGGTGAGTGTTCAAAAACTGAGTTGGGGCCAGGTATAGGTCTTAGCTGGTGCCTGCCTACCGAGTATGACATGTGGGTTTTCTCCCCTAACATCCTATAAAACCAGGATGCAGTGGCGCAAAACCCAGCACTCAGGAGGTAGAGGCAGGAAGGACAGAAGTTCAAAGTCACCCTTGGCCATATATCAAGTTGAAGTTCTGCTTGGGACACCCTGTCTTAAATAAATAGTCAAGCAACAATGGGAGGGGGACAAGTGGGTGGGGGAGGTTTTCACAGGCACAGTCAAGAACGAAACCAGGAATGAAGAAGCAGGATATGCAAAGGGACAACTAAGTGGCTTCTCATTGGTACATAATGAAGTCAAGTGAGGAATGACGCTGAAGGTATGGGCAGGCCAGTGGTGGAGAAGGTCAAATTTTATTCTAAGCAGAAGAGGAAAGGGCTGGAGACTTCTAAAGGAAGCAATGGCTTAGACACACATGCAAGGTAGAAAGAACTCTCCGGGAGAAGCTGGAAAATGGCTTTGGGGAGAGTTAAGAATAGAAGCATATGTCCCGTTCATTGGAGACAAGATAACACACATAGAGCAGAGGCAGACACAGAGCTAGGTAAGCAGGTCAGAATGAGTAGGAGGCTCAGTGACGAGATGCAATGTGGAGGGAGGCTGCTGTGAGGACTCCCCAGTGCCTGCTTTAGATGGCTGCCTAGGGATGATGTAATTTTTACAAAGAATACAAAGGGAAATAGGGGGGGTAATGAATTAAATCAATATTCTACTGTGGACATTTTTTTTTTTTTGAGACAGGGTGTCATGTAGCTCAGACTTATTCACCATGGAGCCATGCATGATCTAAAACATAGGATCCCCCCTCCTTCCTCTCTTTCCTCAGTGCTGGGATGACAGGCACACACCACACCTGGTTTGTGCAGCAGTGGGAGAGGAGATAGAACCCACAGTTCTGTGTATCCCAGGCAAGTACTCTACCAGCTGAACTATATTCCTAGCCTGTGACATGAGCTTTTGTAGAGTCATTTAGAGAGGAGCATGGAGGGAGCTGATGTAGCATTCTCACTGCTGCCTTCTATGAGGCAGAGCCCAGGCTCCTCAGACAAACTCTTTTTGCAAGGTGGATAGTGTACAAGAAAGGATGGAGGGGTGGTCTAGGAGTGTCTCAGAGGACTTCTGTCATGTGTGGTTCCAACAGGAAGACTTCCAGGCAGTTGTCTGAGAATATTACATCTGAGTCGGGGCTGAACATGTGAGTGGCGTGATCTTTAAGAAATTGTGTCCTGCTAACTAGGACCAAATTAAGTGATTTCTGCTGAGGTAATGCACCCATATTAATAAACATTGTTCTAATGCATACTTTAAAAATTATATCAAAATATGTATGTTAAAATATACATAGAGAGTCAGGTATAGTTTTAGGTAACTAGTGTTCACTGAGCACCTACAGAGTGTTGGATACTATGTTCAGCATCAGGGATACAAAGCAAAACAAGTAGCTCTTACTCACGTGGAACCTACAATTCAAAGAGATGCTAGCATTTGACAGACCTGTGCAGGGATGAACACTGGGAGAGGACTACCAGTTGCTTCTCTGATCGCCGTGCCCCACTTCCCCCATGCTAATAGAACCCTGACTTAGTTGGGTCCAACATCTGTACCATGGCTGTCCTGTTCTCTGACTGGGAGTTGGGTTTTTCTGTGTGAGTTGACATTTCTTTCTGATATATCACACACCCTAGGCTTGGCAGGGTTTGAACTGTGTTTTGTTATTATGTTTCTCTTTGTTGCTGTGACCAAAATACCTGACAGAATCAATATAAAGGGAGACCAGTGTCTCCTGACTCGTGGTTTCAGGGGGATTGAGTTCCTCGTGGCACAGAGGATGTCACAAGGGCTCCATCAGTGGCAGCTGGAGGGAGGCTGTAACTTGTTTACATGGTGGCAGATGGAAAGCAGAGAGATTAGACCGGAACAAGAGGTGTTTGCTCAAAGACTTCAGGGACATACTTCTGCCAGTCAGGTCTCACTTCTTAAAAGATCCACGACTTTTTCAAGACAGTGCTACAGGCTGGAAACTGAGTGCTCAAAACATGAGCCTGTGAGAGAGACAGGGCTCTTTAAATAGGTATGTTTGAGCTGAACTGTGAAGAATAAGATTAAATTAGCCAGATGTAGATGGCCAGGAAGGGGTGGAGTAGACTGCTGTGTGGCCCTATAGGAAGCATGCGCTCAGGCAGAGGCAGTGATGTTCCAACCTCACTAACCTATTACAGATGTGATACATGTAACATAGAAGAGATATGGGTCTGGAAAGAATGGCCATACTGGAAAGAGCAGTACTTATTGCTAGAAAGTTTGGACATGACTCTTGACATAGCTTTTAAACATGGGAAACTGAGCCAGAATGGTTCTTTGGAGGGATGACTGTTAAGATGGATCAAGAAGCCAGGAAGATGTCTCTGATATTAATAGTACAGCATCCTAGCAGGTGGCTATGTAGAGGTGACAAAGAATTCTTTGCTCAAAAATTCCATTATATCCACCGATTTTTACATACACACACACACACACACACCTCAAGACAAAAAAATTCTCTAATTGTGAGTGTATTAAAAGAGGAGTCTTATTATTCATTTATGTCCATAAAATTGGCTTTCCAAATTTATCTGTCTCTCTCTCTGTCTGTCTGTCTATCTATCTATCTATCTATCTATCTATCTATCTATCTATCTATCTATCTAATGTGTACAGGTGTTTTGCCTGCATATATGTCTGTGTGACATGTGCATGCAGTGCCTGTGGAGGCCAGAAGAGGGCATCATATTTCTTGGAACTGGAGTTACAGACAGTTGTGAGCCTCCATGAAGGTGCTGGGAATCAAAACCAGGTTCTGTGGAAGAGGAACAACTTCTCTTAACCACTAATCCACCTTTCCACGTCCATATGTATGTATGTATGTATGTATGTATGTATGTATGTATGTGTATGTATATATGTATGTATGGGATAGATGGATGGATGGATAGATTTTCTGAGACGTGTTTCTCATTGTGCATCCTGGTCTCCTGCATCTCACTATGTAGACTCACAGGGATCTACTTGCCTATATCTCCTGATCATACTACCACACCTGACTCTAACTTTTAATAAATTTAATAGAAGAAATAGAAAGAGAATGCCTAATAATAGCCTTCTATCTTGAAACTTATCATTGAAATGAGATTTATAGAACTTTCATTAAAAAGAAAAAAACAAACCATAACATTCAAACATTGCATTGGAAGTAAGACCTCCAAAGTCTTCAATTATGTTATCTCATAAAACCATGAAATTCCCAGGGGCTGACAAGATGTTTCCTTGGTTAAGAGCATTGGCTGCTTTTCCAGAGAACACAGGTTCCATGACCCACTTGGCAGCTCACAACCATCTGCAACTTCATATCCAGAGGATCTGACACCCTCTGCTGACCCCTGAGGGAAGTGCACATAAGTGGTGCATGGACATGTATTCAGGCAAAACACCTATACCCATAAAATAAAAAAAATATAAAATCTCAGAAACTTAAAAAAGCAACAACAAAACCCAAACTTTTGAATTCTGAAGAACTGTACCATTTGAAGTTTTTCAAAGGTGTTAACTCAAGTCTGCTTGTAGATATTAAAAAATAAATCATTTAAGATGGAAGATGGAAAGAAAGATAAACATATCCATGAATCAGGAAAATGATAAATCCTTCTCTAAATTGATTACGCTTGTATCCATTTCAATGAGAAGCAACACAGTATAACTAAGGAGAGGTTCACTGGTTAGAAGTTGAAAAAAATCTTTCTGTCAAACTTCATTTTGTATTATCTATGCAAATTAGTGAGGCATTCAAATACCAAGAATATTATTAATTCACAATTAAATGTGCCCAAATATCTGCTAGTCATCTCCTTGTTTAAGTGTATCCTAATTACTTATTATCCTACTTATTAAGATACACATCTTTTAAAGGCCTTGGTAAATTACTAATGTTTGACCTATTTCTTAGAATTGCAGGTTTCTGGAAATTATGCCTCAGTAAATCCATTTTTTTTTTCTAATTCAAAGTTTAGTACAAGCAACCCAGCTCAGTAACACTGAACTCCTAAAGTTTATACAAGATAACTTAAACTCTGGATGTAGTTAGGTCATTCTTTGTGTGTTTAGAGCTAATCCTTCAAGGCTGGACAGGTGGCTGGGCAGGTAAGAGCACTTACTGCTCTTGCAGAGGACACGGGTTTGTTCCCAGCACCTCACAACCACTCTGGGGATGTGATGTCGTCTTCTGGCCTCTGAGGGCATTACACATCCATGTAGTACACTTAAATACATGCAGGCTAGCCACCTGCAAAAATAGAGTTAATCCTTAATAGCTTCCCCCTCTCTCTTGAGACAAAATCTCACTACATGCCCTGGTTTGGCCTAGAGTCTATGATCCTTCTGTCTTAGCTTCCTCAGAGCTAGGATGGTGAGTGTGGGCCACCATCATTTGTTGACTTTTTTTGTTTTTGTTTGTTTGTTTGCTTGCTTGAGACAAGGTCTTAGAGCCTCAGTTGGTCTGGAGTTTGCTTTGTAGCTGGGACAGCCTTAGTTTCTGGTCTCTCTGCATCTACTTTTCACGTGCTGGGATTACATAAACACACTGCCTCATGCCTAGTGTATGTGCTGCTGGGGGTCAAATCCAGGGCTACACACTAAGAAGCTCCTTGCCAGTTAAACCACACCCCCAGCCTCTGGCCATTTAATTTTGAAAAGGGAGAAGACCAAGACAAACATGGACTGTGGATCAATTGGGACACAACTTCTGTGAAGGACAGTCTGTCTCTGGAGTGCACCTTGCTCTGGACAGGAGCCCTGCATTTGTTTTGTTATGGTCAGCTGAGGCTCGGTGTGCTGGGGAGGATGGCATAAAGCAGTGCAGACAGAATGACAGAGAGGACCAAGAGGTAACAACTTTGGCAACAACACTGAAGAACTCTGAGATGCCACATAACTTTCCAGCATCGGAGGTTGCCATAGTGAGGGCAGATTATTAGAGCAGAAACTACACAGGCACATGGAAACTCAAGCACTCACTTTCCTTATTAGTGTTCTACTGCAGTGGAGAACATTGCGATTTTAAGATGACTAAAATAATAACCTTAAGAAAATCTCTCTCTCTCTCTCTCTCTCTCTCTCTCTCTCTCTCTCTCTCTCTCTCCTCCCTCTTCCTTTCCCTCCCCCCCCCAACCCCATTTTGATTTTTTAATCATTGTGTTCTGGGCAGGTTATGCATCTCAGCACCAACAGATGGCGTACAGGGCTTGAGAATTCATAAGGATGTCACCAGGTGCAGTCCCAGCTGGTCCTTCAAATTGCTCCAGGATATAGGGTCTGGAACCACTCAGGGGTAGCCCCTGAACCACATAGCCACATGTGATCCAGTCACACAGATCCCCGTGAAGGAAAGACCACACAATAAGTCCTATCGAATTTGGAAATTGAAATAACCATAGCAGCAAAAATGGACCTTCTTCTCTGAAAAGTCCTGCACTTCACCAGCATGCTTTGGAGTGAAGCTTTAGCAGGCCTAAAACACTTACTGACAAGTGAAAGTTTGTTTCTCAAATTGGTTAGATTTAAACATTTGCTCCAAGAGAAAAACAATCTTAAACACTGAAACTATGCTTAGGTTTCTTTAGCTTGAAGTGAAGAAATTAAAACCTTAGCTGGATATGGTAGTTAGCTCACTCCTGTAATCCTAATACTTGGGAGGCTGTGGCAGGAGAATTGCCATAAGTCTAGGACCAGCCTGGGCTACATAATAAGTAGCAGGCCAGCTTGTTCTGACCTGAAATTACTATAGCATGAGACCCTGTCCAAAACCAAGCAACATAAAAATAAAAAAATCTTTGTAGATAAACATGTTTTAATTCAGATTAAACATAAGAATTTTACATTTAAAACCAACTTTAAAATAAGTTGTAAACTCTCATTAAAACAGCATACCTAATTTAAAACTTCTTATAAACCTTGCAGATCCCTCATACTATATTTTTGGGAGATTTTGATGGAAAACATGTTTGTTTGTTTGTTTGCTTGCTTGCTTGTTTTTGAGACAGGGTCTTTCTACAGAGACCTTGCTGTCCTGGAACTATGTAGATCAGGCTTGCCTTGAATTCATAGAGAGCCCCACCTCCCACATGTTGGGATTAAAGACACGTGCCACCTAACCCTTTGAAAAAGCAGTTCTTGAAAAAATTTGTTACATCTCTCTCTCTCTCTCTCTCTCTCTCTCTCTCTCTCTCTCTTTGTGTGTGTGTGTGTAAGCAAGCCATGCATATACAAATATGCACACACATGTGTGGAGTTCAGAGGTCAACTTTCAGGAGTTGGTTCTCTCCTCCCATTATATGGGACACAGTAACTGAACTCAGGTCATCTGGTGTGACAGAGAGCACCTTTACTTGCTGAGCTATCTTGCTGTCCCCAGAGAACACTTATGAATGCTGATTTTATAAAAGACAATTATCTCATAAGCCAAAAGGATAAAATTATCAGCATGTTACCATTTTCTGCTTGGAACCTTCTTCTTTCTGGCTTTTACTTAAGAGCCTAGATGATAACAGGAAGGTGGACTGAGCATGCTCAGTCCTGAGCCCAGCTACAGAAAGTCTCAGAGGAACTGAGCGGCCTTTGTTTGCGGGTGCTTTGTTTCCTCCTCCTTTGCAAAAGGCCTCTGGGCTGAGAGTGTCCTCCTAGCAAGTAAACTTGCCTACGGCTGCTAAGACAGCAGTGCCTATAAAAGTAAAAATAAGGTAGGGTGCTTGGGAGCCTGACCAGGCCCACGTGACCAGTGACAGCAGGGCTTCTATTTCAGCCTTATGATCGCCTGCAGTTATACGGGCAACAAGCACAGCCTTACTTGTCCAGTGACCTATTTTAGCTTAGGAGCAGGAGGTTGCAGTTGGCTCAAAACAGCCCTTCAGGGGGTCTTTTTGTATGTACCCTTCTAGCTGGCCACATGCCAGGCAGGTAGAGAGCCCAGGTCAGGGTCAGCATGCTTCTACGCAAAGGAACGTAATGGGTATGAGAAAGGTCACAGTTACCTGTTCAAAAGAATGCAGTCCACTTTCTTTCCCCAACATCACCATGTCATCCAGAATGGCTTTCTTCAGTTCCTGAATTGAATCATGTAAGTGAAACAATAACACATTTCAAAACAGAGATGGTGTGTGTGTGTGTGTGTGTGTGTGTGTGTGTGTGTGTGTGTGTAGAGGGAACAAGGTTTTGAATTAAGGTCCACCAGTAAGAGAGACACATGCTCTCTCTCGGTCTCTTCCCTGTTGAGGGTAACCCGGTGCCATGCCAATCGATACCTCTTTCCAGGAGAGAAAGGGAGGCAAATGGCCCGAGAGGTCACTGTGGGTGGGTTAGGGTACGCTTTGTTTAAAGTGGTCTGTTGGTCAGCATGGAAGTGTTGCCACCCCTGTGCAAGCTCGGGGCTCAGGGCAGGGAGAATAGAACCAGAGATGCTGAAACCCAGAACAGCAACCCTCCCTAGGTGTATGTCAAGACAATTCCATGATGGAGCAGTGGATGCTTTAAGCGGAAAGAGGGGTGCTACTGTTTCCGTCCTATCGCTACTTGTTAACCCAGTATACACAAGATCCACTTTCCCTTGGCAAGGGCACGGGCAGTGGGTCAGAGAGCCTGTGTTCACATCTAACTGCTGTGAACCAGCTGTGTGGCCTGGGACAAATAATCTCCTCTTGGACAGCTCCCTTCTAAGCTGTGGGGCAGTGGTATTACATTAACATTGTGTGACGGCCCCTGGTCCCAAGAACCCAATGGTTTACTCCATTTCTATATAGAAAGCAGGGATGTCTTCAACAACCACAAAAGGATAAATCTCTGATTTGGGGTTCCTACAATGTGTAAAGTAATACCAGACACGGATTATGCATTTAGATTTCACGGTCGTCAGCTTTTCTGTCATCTTGTTATGTGACTTACAAAATGCTCAGCAGCCTGCCAGGAGGCACCTGGGGGTACAGACCTTATTTGTGCAGAGTTCCTGATAGGTCCCTTCGATCCCTTTCTTCTGAGCCCAGGAAGGCATGACTTCAGGGTCAGGCACGACAATGCCAACCAAAAAGGCCTACAAAGCCCACCAGAAAAGCACAGTCATGACAAAAGCTTTTAGAGCTCTCATTTGTGGTCTAGCATTAAAAATAATCTCTTGGTATTCTCAGACTCCACCCTTTCCTAAAAATAAGTCTACAGTTATGAAACATTTGTTCAGAGGTTATAAAACACTTCCACTAATGTGCCACTTGGTCCTGACTGATCACGTCTGACACGGGCCTGATCAGAGGTTAAGTATTTGATTAGCTTGCTTGAGGCCCTGAGTTCAAGCTCCAGTTCCAAAAGCCAAAAATTAAACACACACACATACTCACACACACACACACACACACACACACACACACACACACAAAACTTCTGATATTCCCCCAGATTTTCATGTCAACCTCAGATCTGCACATCTTGGAAATATGCAATCTAACAACTTGACTGATCCAAATTCTGTGAGCCAAAGCATTTCCCAGAACTTCCAAACTACTTCTAATTTATTCATTAAGAACTGCTTTAAATTTTTTTGGTTATTTTCTTTAAAGATGATTTAAGGTTTAATAATGTAAACAAACATACAAGATAGAGTCAGTAACTCTGATACCATAGAATATCTTTTTGGTTTTTCTGACCATGACCTAAGTGATATTGACAGCAAATGTTTTAATACTAATAAGAAATATTATCATCAGTAACATTCCTTGCATTACTATATAAATTTACCTGCACAATTCATTTGCATATTAAAAATTGAATCAGCAGTTATTAGAGGGCAGTGTATCTAAGAGGTCTCAGTGGTAGAGTACCTGCTGAGCATGCAGTGAGGCCCTGAGTTCAACCTACAGCAACACACACACACAATCAGAAAAGCAAAAATACTGAATTTTTATATTGAATATCTTGTTTCAAGAAACCACTCCTTGGAAGTTAGTGGGCATACACTGAAAGTTAGTAGAAATGTCTATTGCTATGTCTTCAAGGAGCCCACTTGCCCTAACTGCAATTAACCAAATCCTAAGTAATTAAGATTTCTTCTGTGCTTTTGCTTTGAGGCTGAGGCTACTCCCAAACTCATGATCCTCTTACCTCTGCATGCATCACCGTGCCTGGTTTTATGTGGTGCTGGGCACAGAACCCAGGACTTCCTGCATGCCAGGCAAGTGCTTTGTTTAGTGAGCTAGGTTCCCAAGCCCCATAATTTCTCTTTTAGAAAGGAATTTTTCCTCTTGACTAGAAATGTATGGGTGAGTCCTGGTGGTTGACTAGAAATCAAAAGGCAATCCGGAGGTTCTGGCAAGCCAGTATGCGCAGGAGCACTGGAGCAGTGGTGCTCACCTTTAAGCTGTCCCCGTGGACGTAGATTTGCGCCACAGGCTCACTCCGGATGTAGATATTCTCAATCTTCTCTGGTGCAACATATTCCCCCTGAGCAAGTTTAAATATGTGCTTTTTCCGATCGATGATTTTGAGCGTTCCTTCCTGTGGAATGGAACAGACAGCTTCCTAAGGCAGGCTCTCATTTCCGAGCTGGAGCCGCCCCTCCTCGGTGCAGATTTGCTCTGCACACCCCATCACCCCAGAGCTGCTCTGCCCTGTGTTTACAGAGATGTTGCATGGTGCTTGATGGAGCCATTACCCACCATAGGTGAGTGACATGCCAGTTCTGCTGGGCCCTGAGCATCCACCATCTCTTCTTCTGTATCAGCCTTACCAGGCCTTCCTACTTCCCCACCCACCCTCACCCCGCTCCACCCCGCCCCGCCCCGCCCCCTGAAGCAGGCATTCATGGCCTCTGCTCAGATCCATGTCCATCCCACCAAGGCTCTTCTTGCCCAGGCCCATGCTCCATCTGCACCTTTTTCTCACCAACATCTCCAGATCCACTGTCTTTGATTTTACTATACTCTATTGTTCCAGCTACAGCCTCAATCCCAGAGTACCCTTGCCTTCTGGTTGAAAGCAGGTTCCTCAGAGATCCTATGGCTTCCACCCAGTCACTAGATCATCTCCCCAGCATCCACTGGCAGGGAGGGCAGGGGATGAGTGCCGGTGCCAGTGGCCTCTGGGACTCTATTTACCTCACTGACACTGGGACCTTTTTGAGTTCCTAGGGTTAAGAAATGGTTCATAACCCATGAATGTTGTACTTTCATTATCTCTTGGAACAGCACACCAGGGATAGACATTTCCATATGTTTAAGTTGATGACTAGATCTCTTCGTAGACTCCCAGACTTCGTCATGGTCAGTGATTCCTATCAGGCTGTGAAAATCTGTCCACCCAGGATATGGCTCACCCAGAATGAGGTTGTTGTCCTTCTGCCCTAGCCTGGGGTCATCCCTGTTTACCTCTCTCTCTCCTCTTTCTCTTTCTCTCTCGCTCTCTCTCTCTCTCTCTCTCTCTCTCTCTCTCCCTCCCTCTCTCTC
>NW_022196911.1:49357401-49399193 GCF_008632895.1 Mastomys coucha | reverse complement strand
CCTCTCCCTCTCTTGGCTCAGACCCATCAATCCTCACTTGTAGACTCCCTCACCTACACCCTCACCTCTTTTTCCTCCTCCCATGGAAAGCAACCACAGACTCCTGCATATCCTCCATCTCCAAGTCATCTGTTCGGTCCTCCAGTGCCAAAGCTATCTCTCCAGGAAAGGAAAAGGAAGCGGGTCTGTTTCTCTCAACACCAGGACTTGATCACCAATGCTTCACCTACACTAACTTCTTTTGTCTTCATAGCCATAGCTAGCTGTTGTCACCTCTGCTCTTCTAATGAGGAAAAAGAGGGTCCGTTAACTGATCCTCATTAGTCGGGAATTAGTTAACTCCTCCAGCAGCTATAGGGCTAGGAAACATAGGACTTAGGGTTGAGCCTCAGGACTTTCTGGATTAGAGGACTTCTTCATATAACTATAAAACAGTAATTTAATTAATTAATTAATTAATTAATTTTAATTTTAATTTTTATTTTTTTGAGACAGGGTTTCTTTGTATAGCCCTGTCTGTCCTGGAACTCACTCTGTAGGCCAGGCTGTCCTCAAACTCAGAAATCTGCCTGCCTCTGCCTCCCAAGTGCTGGGATTAAAGGCATGTACCACCACTGCCCCACAAAACAGTACAAATGTTTCTTAAACATAATCACTGAAGCTATGTGTATGGTCTTCTAGAAAATGGGGCAAAAAAAAATAGGTAAAAAATATTGCCCATCTGCTCACTCAAATAAGCTGATGCCAAAACCAGAGTCATATTTTAGAAGAAAAACTACAGATTGGTCTTGTTTATGGATAGAGACAAAAAGGCACAAACACATGTATAGAACAGTATGAAAGTCACATCAGAGTCACGATGAACTGAAACCACGAATGCACAATTAGCCTGACGGGAGAGACACCGAAAGAATAAACACTCATTTCAAATGGAAGGACAATTTCAATTAAGATTCAGCTCTTATTTAGAAACGCTGATAACTTTTGACTCTGACTCCACGGCTGCTGGCCATGTTTGAGTATCTTGGGTCTGAGCACCCCAGCTGCTGCTTCATGGGAGTCTGTTCTCTCACTCCCTGCCATGCCCTGAAATGGTGGTGGCTTCATTCAGGCTCGGTGCATCAGGTTTGAGTGTTTATTGTTCTGAGACATGTATAGGATTTCTTTATGAAGAAAAACCATATAGGAGCCAGGTGTTGTGGCATGTGCCCATCATCCCAACAGCTGGGAGGTTGAGTCAGGAGGGAGGCAGCACATTTGAGTTCAGCCAGGGCTCTACACGGGGCTAAACAGAAAGACTTCTCAAGAACTCCATCATCACCACCACCATCATCACCATCACCACCACCAATATAGAAAAGCAAAAAATGATGATATTGATTGTAGGGCCTTGAGTCTCAATTGTCCTTGGCTTATGGGACAACCTTCCCTCAAAGGGTGTCAGTGTCCCACAGGCCTCTCCAGCGCCTCTCTTACACATCTACACACATTCTGTTGGAGCCGACTGTCTACTGATCCTGGCCCGACTGTCTCTTTCGGTCTCTCTTACCCTCTTGGCCTAAGAGTTAGGTCCAATGAGTGCCTGTTCTCTGCTTCTTCCCTCAGCCCTACTCACGCCAAAAATAATCATAAATATAAAAATGCATGTGTTCCCTGAGCAGAGTTCCTGTCCCAGGCAATATACTGGGGACTTGTCCTTGTCTGCTACATGCATGAAGGTTTCTCTGAGGCAAGTGCGCAGGCCAAGCAGAGACAAATTGGCTCATCTGGCCCCAGAGCCAGGGAGGGCTCATATTGTTTATGTACCTGATAAACTCAATACCCAGATTCTAACCAAGCAGCAATGACCTTCCAGATACACGGAGAGGTCCTCTGGCTGAGTAACACTAGGCAAGGGCTCTGTGTTGGCAACAGTGTTTCCCCCCACTCAAAGGGTTTGAACAAATAATGTCTTCTAATGCCTGCCAGGCGCTGTGCTAAGTGCTTTGTAGCCATGATCTCCTTTGTTCCTTGTGGCAATATCCAAGGCAGCATCCTATTGCCTTGTAGAGGCAAATAACACTATTATCCTCATCTTTAAAATAAGGAAATGTGGACAAGAAAGATAGTTTAGGGAGTAAAGGTGCTGTTAAGGCTTGGGACTTGAATATAATCCCCAAGACTTTCATGGTAGGAGGAGAGAATTGATGCAAGCAAGTTGTCCTCTGACCTCATGATAACCATGAAGAGTACACACACACACACACACACACACACACACACACGTACATGCACATGCATATGCACATACACAGGTACACAGAATAAATAAATAAATAAATAAATAAATAAATAACACATACCTACACAGAAGGGAGAAAGAGAGACAGACTTTTTAAAATGAGAGAATGAGGTAAATTTGTTTGGGCTAAAAGCTGGGAGCCAACGAATCCTATGAAGATTGAGTTTCTTATTCTACAAATGAGCCAGGGTGCAGCCCAAGAGAGGAGTATAGCTGTAGGACTGTAAAAGGCAGCCTGGTCCCTGGTTGAGCTAAGACTAGAAACTCCCGTGACCCTAAAGGGACGGAAGGTGATTTGCCCCATTTCCAGGGAACCAGGCTCCTGGCACGAGGCTATAGCCTTCCATAGATTTGTGGGCATCAGTCACATAAGGGCAATGCCATAAGCCCTTCCACAGGTAGAGGAAGAGACGACCTGTGGTCACGCAGCCTCAAGACAGATCTCCATTTTAATGAGGTACCTAAAGTCCATGAGGACTTAGCCAATAAACTCCCCTTCCCAGACACTCCTTCCTGCAAAAGATATTTAACCTCAGGCCTGCCCTCAGAAGTGGAGGACAGTTTTACTCATCTACTTTCTGCCATGACAATAAATGTCTTAAAACCACAGACTACCTCTTTTCATCTGGATCTGCCATAGGGAGCAACAGAGA
Source organism: Mastomys coucha (assembly GCF_008632895.1). Taxonomy (NCBI): domain Eukaryota; kingdom Metazoa; phylum Chordata; class Mammalia; order Rodentia; family Muridae; genus Mastomys; species Mastomys coucha. The sequence goes on along the minus strand of NW_022196911.1, from coordinate 49,396,259 downwards.
AGGCTTTTGCCTAAAGAGCCGCCATCCCCTTTTTTATTCCCTCAAGCCCAGGCTAGATCCAGCCCACAGGCACCCACTCCTTTCTCAGCTCTTCTGCAGCATCCAGTGGTGCCTGGGTGCCCCAGAGCCTGAGAATCAGATGCCCCAGGGCCTCCCTGTAGGCCCCGGGGACCCCTGAGCCATCTCTGGCTATCCTGCGCCTCAGACTGCACTCCCCCCAACCCTGGAGCAGTGTCCCCAGTCTCCCTGAGCAGCCTGAGCCCTGTGGCAGAGCGGATGCAGGACCCTACTAACCCTACATATAGCTTTGCTCAAGGTGATAAAAACAACTTCACCAGAGTCAAAGGAACTGAAATACCCCTTATCCATTAACACCAAGGGTTTCCCTTTTCCAGATGCCAATCTCTCAGCTGGGGGTCAATGTCCCTGGCTGTGGTGGTTTGAATAAAATAGCCCCCATAGGCTCAAGGGAGTGGCACTATTAGGAGGCATGGTCTTGTTGGAGTAGGTGAAGCCTTGTTAGAAGAAGTGTGTCACTGGAAGGTGGGCTTTGGGGCTCCAGAAGCCCAAGCCAGGCCCACTAGCTGTCTTTCTTCTTGCTATCTCCCCATCTGGATGTAGAGCTCTGAGCATCTTATCTGCCTCCATGTTACCTTGCTTCCCATCGTCATGGGACTAAACCTCTCAACCTTAAGCCATCCCCAGTTAAATGTTTTCCTTTACGAGAGTTTCTGTGGTCATAGTGTCTCTTCATAGCAATAAACCCCTAACTACACAGTGACTTTCTCAGATCTGCCCAAGAAATACACCTCCTTCTACTTAACCACCAGCCTCCATACACCAGTAAAACCTTTTTCCTGGATTCCAAGGGGGATAGGAACTTGTTTTAAGGAAGGCCCAAGTTCTGCCCCACACACAGGTCACTGTCACTCTCATTGGGGCAATGGGAGCGGGAAGCTTGGGACAAGGTTGGGGCACATACGGACAGGTTCCCCCTCAGTGAACTGGTCTGCACACCCACTCATCACTGACATGCGTGTGGAGCACCGGCCTCCAAACCTACATACCGGCAGCCATTTCCCAATGTCTCCAGTGTGAAGCCAGCCGTCGCTGTCCAGGGCCTCCTTTGTCCTGTCCTCGTCTTTTAAGTAGCCTTTGAACACATTTGGTCCTTTCACACATATCTGTGGGGGGGGAAATGGCATGGCTTTGATCACTCACAATATGGGAGATCCAACAGTGCCGGGCCGTCAGCGAGCATGAGAAGAAAGCGTGCTTGCTCTCCATCTACTGGAAGGCCACTGTGGACCTGCTGTCCCTTGCCGTTTCTGAAGCAGTATCTTCCCAGTGTTGGCCGTCCTTTCTTCATTTGTCACTTCTCCCTCTGGAGGCCCTGACCGTGGGCTCATGCTGTTTTGGGATACTTACCACAGATACTGATGACTGGGTGATCCTACCAGCAATGCCCAGGCCCCCTGCTAGACTGGTTGGCAGGAAGCCTGATTTTCCACCCACTCCCTAGGGCTGGGCAAGAACAGCTCAGCTCGGCCCACTTCATTTGGCCTATTTGATGCATGGCCATGTTTCTGACGAGACAAGCTATGCTGTGGCAACCCGCACCACAACAGGGTGCGTGTGTGGAGGAGGGGGTGTTTCTTTCAAAGTCCTGAAGCTAGAAGTTCTTGATTTAGGACCACTCAGTCTCAGTGGGGTTGGTTGAATCAAATACACGAGTAACTTAAAATGACTTTGCATGCGGGTAAAGAAAAAAAAATGGCTCCATCCCCACTGTCTTTTGCTTCTGCTTGGCTGCACGTGACATCTGTAGAAGCCAGAGGCGACATCTGAACCTCACCTCTCCTTCTCCTTTGCAGGTCCAGTAGTTGAGTTCCTCTGCATCGACTAGCTTAATATGGTTGCAGGGCAGAGGTGCCCCTACGTGCCCTAGGACAGCAGAACAAGGTGATGCTGGTCAGTGGTTCAGTACCGATGGTGCTCAACATCCCTGGGGGACCCGCAAGCATCCCGGTAGAGTGGAGCATGCCTACAATCTCAGAACTTGAGAGGTAGAGGAGAAGGTATCAGGAGCTCAAAGTCATCCTAGGCTGCATAGTGAGTGGCTTAGGGCTAGCCTAGAACACATGAGGCCTTATCTCTAACAAAACAAAATGGAGACAAAACTTTTAAAAATGGAAGGAAACCCCCAAGTGGGTTAAAGCAGGGAGTTGTGAGACCAAAGTAACACACCTTTATGCAGGTACTGGTGACAGGGACAAACCGAGGGTAAAACTAAACTCTGGGGAATGCAGAGGGCGAGCTCCACTTTAATATATATATTCACACACAGGGTTCTCTGTATAGCAGAGGTTGTCTTGAAATTCACTATAGCACCCAGGCTGACCCCAAACTTGTGGTTCTGTGTGTCAACCTTACCAGTCTTGTAATCATAGGATGGTGCCACCATGTGAGGCTTACACTGGTTCTTAATTTATTTACATTTATTAGTAGTGTGTTAGTGTGTGTGTGTGTGTGTGTGTGTGCAGGTACACATTCCACAGCACATGTGTGGAGGTCAGAGGATGGCTTGGAGAGAAATCAGTTCTCTCTTTCCATCGTGTGGACTCTGGGGATTGTCAGGCTTGGAACCACTCCCTGACCCTTATATTTGGTTCTTACAGAGTGGGAAAGCATCACTGACCCAGCACAAACCTACGCAGAGGCCCTGAGTAAAGTGGGAGTCTCATACCACCACGCATGTGGTTAGGAGGTTTTACAGTGGTGTCCACATCAAGACACCTTTCCAGCTAGGCACAGTGGTGCACAGCTGTAATAGCATCACCCCGGAGATGAGTATGGAGGATCAGGAGGCTGAGGCTAGCGTGTGCTACACGGGGGTCATAACTACAACCGTTACTTCTTTCCCTTAGTCAGGCTTTGGATTGGTGCATACAGAGACATCCCAGAGGGCTTGCTACACTGCAGGTTTGGACTGAGGTCTGGGGTGAGGTATGAGGGTCTGTATTTCTCACAGGCACCTAGGCAATATGGATGCTATTGTACTCAGGATTGCATTTAGGTAAGCAAGGGACAGAAAGCTAGGATGTAGTTACTCATACCTGAAAAAAAAAATCAAATTCCAAAGTCTGATGATCTTATGCACTCCAGCCACAAGATGCTGACAAAGTCACTCACTGTCACTCACTAGCCTTTGTGGTCTTTACCTCACGTATTGGGAAGCTAGGTAGGTGCTGGCCAAGGTCCTGAACCAGATGTGCCACCAGTATGAAAGAGAAGGCTGTAGGACTTGGGTTTCTCTTTCAGAAGACACATTGCCAAACCTGTTATGATACTATACAAAGAGGCATCAGTTTTCTGACACTCAGCCTCCTAGGGTTCCCAGTAAGGATAAATTAAAAACTCAAGAGTTTTAAATGGGAAACCATTAAGAATAGCATCTGAGGTAAGTATGGTTAGAGTGGGCTCAGTGGGGAAAGGGGCTTGCTGCCAAGCCCTGTGTCCTAAGTTTGATCCCTAGAAGCTACATGGTGGAGAGAACTGACTCATGTAATCTTCCTTCTGATATTCACATGTGCACTGAGATACACATGTTCTCTCACCCACACAAATAAATATAACTTTTTAAAAAGAATAAAAGTGTCCAAAAGGAATGGAATTCATGGAATGGTAGCCTGGTACAGTGAATACAACAAGAAGAACACACACACACACACATGCATTCACACACACATGCACACACACACACGCACTCACACACACACACACATGCACACACACATGCACACACACACAGAGCTAGGTTTTGGAGAAATGGTTCAGGTTGCTGTTCTTATAGAGAAGATTTTGGTTTGTAGCATCCATGTTAGGCAGCTCAAAACCACCAGCAACTTTGGCTCCAGGGGACCTGATGCCCTTTTCTGGTCCCCATGGACACTTGGACTCACGTGCACAGCCCATATACATATAATTAAAATCAAGTATTTTAATACTTTTTTAAAATTAGTGAGCTTGACTTCCAAAGATTGTTCCTGAAGAATATCTGTCAGTAGGAGAATGAGCAAAGAGTTTGTATGGGAAGCAAGCAGGCTTGAGTGAAATGAGACAGGGTTCATGAAAAAAAAATCACTCCTTATCTGGCTCAGTCAAATGCAGTTTTCCATTTTGAGTCTACCTATCATGTTTCAAGATCCTGTGAAATACTGTTGCATTAACTAGCCTTTTTTTTTTTTTTTGCATGCACATCATTCCAAATTTTCCAGTTTGTATTTGAGCAAACGTAAAGCACAAACAGTGGCCCCAGGGTGAAGGACCCTAGAGAATTCTGTTGCTGAGTACTTTCCAAGTTTGTTCAGTGCCTAGTCGGAATCTGGTGATGGGTGATCCAAAAGCTAACTACTACATACCTCCTTCTGTCTGCCTAGGAGGAGGACTCTTCTCATAGTGAGTGTGTGCATGGGCCTCCTCCTTTCTGAGGCTGCCACTGCCATCTGTATATGCCACAGGAGCCCCATCCTTAAGACATGGTCCTCAGAAGAGCTGGGGACATGGCTTGGCAGATAATCATTTGCTCTTCTTCCAAAAGGGCTGGGGCTTGACTCCGAGCACCCATATATTGGCTCACAACCATCCATAACTGTAGTTCCAGGGGGTCCAACACTCCTTTCTGACCCCAACAGGCACCAGACACACACACTATGCAGATATGTACCTGCAGCCAAAACACTCATACAAACGTTTTTTAAAAGAGAGAGTTATCTGTTATAAGCACATTCAACTCATAGATGGTTTCTTTTGTTGTATGAAAAAAAAAAAACAGTTCTGAAACAACTGTAAGCAGAGCAGTGTAGTTATGCAGAATCTACAAAACTCAGTGTGTTGGTATTAGAAGCATTTACCACGTGGAGTAAATAAACAAAACCAAAAACCAAAAATAAAGCAAACCAACAAAAAGCAGGAGGGCAAAGACAGACGCTTGCTGCTGAGTTTGAAGAATCTCACTTTGTCCCAGAAATCCATACAATGAAAGGGGAAGACAAACCCCTGAATGTTGTTCTCTGACTTCCACAGTGTGCCAGGCTATGTGTGCCATGTGTGCACACATACACAAAGTAAGTAAATACATGCAGTTTTAAATTACAAATAAATAAATAAATAAATAAATAAATAAATAAATAAATAAATAAGGGAAAATACAAAAAAAAAGTGCAAAAAATCATACCAAAGAACACATTAGATCCTCAGTATCACAATTCAGACACCCCCTACCGCCACCCCTCACCACATTACCTCATATCCTGTCCCCTCCCCACCCCTGTAAGCTCTCCTACCTGATGTCCAGTCCCCTGGTGTTGTGAAGGTACACCCAGCTGTACATTCAGTTTGCCCATAACCTTCATAGACCTTCAAGCAAAACAGAGACCATGATGTGGGTCACACTGCCTTGGGACTGCCTGGGGGTCACACTGCCTTGGGACTGCCTGGGGGTCCCTCTTGGCCAGCTTGCTTCCTGCTGACCACCTGTGGCTCCCAGTGAAGATGGCAGAGATGCGCGGTGCCCTGGGTAGTTGACACTGGTGGAACTGACCATGGCAGGGCTATGCTGTTACTTTTGGCCACGAGCACTTAGGTCGTGTGGTTTGGTATAAAGGTTTCTGGCCAGCATTCAACCATAGGCTCTATCTTCACTTGGATAAATGCATACCAAAGATAAATATTCTAGATCTGCTACAGGTCTGACTTTATCTTTGACGGTCCCCCCCCAGGCCCTGCAGTTCAAGGCATCTGAAGCATAAACTTAAGCATTTACACATAAGAAACAGACATGCTTAGTGTCCCTTGAAGCCCTGTGGCAGCCACTTGATGCCCTGCCTCTGTAGGAAATTGACAGATTTTAACTGAATGGATACATTCAGAGATGGTTGTTTGTGTGTTTTGTTTCTTAGAGATAACCAAGCAAAAGCCCACAGATGGACTGTTCTTTCCTGATGCTCTTGCTTTGAAGGCTGTAGAGAGCAGAGAGGCAGGGCAGTAGGACACAGAGTCTCCAGCACACTAAGGATGCATTTACATTTTTTATTTTTAAAAGCATATTTATTTCATATGTATGTGACTGAGTATATATGTATGTGCACAACGTATATACGGTGAGAGTGGAGGTCAGAAGAGGGCACTGGATCCCCTGGAACTGGAGTTGTAACCCATCATGTGGTTGCTGGAAACCAAACTCGGGTCCTCTGGAAGGCCAGTAAATATTCTTAACCATTGAGGCATCTCTCCAGCATATAGATGATTTATAGATATATAGATATATAGTCCATCTGATTCCTTTTCCTTTTGCTAAATCTTCTGAGGTTCTAGGTAAAGGACTCTCATGCATGGATATTTCTGGCGGTTCCCAGAAGGTGGCAAAGCCATTCTTGTTCTCTGTGGCTGTGTGCTTTTCTTACTTTACCTACAGAGGGGAAGGCTTGGGGCCATGGCGTCTTCCTCTGTACACTATGCTGCCTAGCACACATCCCACCACCCCCAAGGAAGGCCCTGGATGATGATACCTGGCACCCCAGGGCTGCTCGTAGGAATCCCAGAACTGTTGGTGACGCGGGGGCTGCTCCAGTGACGATCATCCTCACGTGTCCACCAAGACTGGCCTGTGGGAAGAGAGAAGCTGCCAATGATGGTGACACATGGGATGGTCCTCATTCATGGTCTGCTTTCAACAGCTGGACCCTGGATGCTGGGGCTCGGATCAGGAAGAGAGCTACGTGCTGAGGAAGTCCCTTCTCTTTTGTAGTAAATGTGACTCGTTGACAACCTAACCCACAGTTTGTCCGAATCTGTGGCCGACTCTGAGTATCATGATTCCACAGGCATTTTTAAATATACTTCTCCCTCCTTAGATGATTCAGCTGCTTCTCCATGCTCTCATTATTCACCGGGCTCCAAAACAATCACTTAAAGCAGTTTTCTCCAGCTCCAGCTTCCACTTTAATGGCATCGACCTTTTCTTGTGTAGAAATCAATACCATGCTTTATTTACTATGTTCTGCAGGGGACAAAGGATACTGGAAACACTTTGTTTCTGTAAGTTGAGCCAAGAGAACTTGAATATTAATTTTCATGGCTAAAAACAGAATAGCAGGACGAAGGTTGAGCTGACACCACTAGTGAATGAGATCCCTAGGGTGGTTCAGAACACAGGGACCATGGTGGCAATGGAGTAGGGGACACTTCGGGACTGGCCTGATTCGGGAGAAGCTGACCCGACAGGACAGGACACAAGAAAAGGGAAAGAGGACCCCTGTTTATCTCGAGAGAAGTCAGTGCTGTTGAAATCCCACCATCAGCAGTTTACTGGGAATGGCAGGAGGAAGCCTAGGCCTCCAAGTCCCAGGGACATCTTAGTGGAACAATGGCCTGAGCACCCAGCAAGGTGGAGGCCAAAGGACCTACTTTCTGAAGGCCTTTAAAATACATATTATGTATGTACATATGTATGCATATCTATATATATGTGTGTGTATATATGTATGTATTTGTGTGTGTATGTATGTAAGTATATGTATATAATATTTTTAATTAATTCCTTGAGAATCTCATACCATATTCATTTCTCCACTCCTCCTGTTAACTCCACCAGGGTCCATCCCTGACTCCCTCATCTCTCTCCCAACTTCCTGGGTTTTTTTTTGTTTTGTTTTGTTTTGTTTTGTTTTGTTTGTTTAACATCCTATAGAGTCCAGCTTGTGTGGCTCATCTATGTATGGGTGCGAGGCCATCCACTAGAGCATGGCCAACCTAGGGGTCCTTATTGGTAAATTTGCTTTTTAGCAGATGCATCTCCAAAAATTAAGAAAAGAATCATGGCTCTAAAATTCTAGCAGCATCACAAGAGTAGTTATTAGTATTAGTATTAGTATTAGTATTATTGTTATTAATTATTAACCATATTACAGGTCACTGGGCCACCTTCTCCATTTCTCCTATGAGATTACCCACCGAGTACAGTGTCACTCTGGACTCACAGACTCATTTCTTTACCTGAATCTTATTAAAGAACAGCTCATCCCAGATACTGTTGTTTCTGATGATTCCGCTCCGGACCTCGGCCTGCTTGCGCTTTGCTGCAAACTCCAGGAGCCAGCGCTTTAGTGAGGTGTCTGCCTGGTGGAAGATCTGAGGAGCACAAGCAGGAGACAGCAGTCAAACAGGGCCTGGTTATCTTCCTTCTAAACATACCCTCCAGTAAGAGGACCCATGTTCCTGTGTATGCTTGTGAGAGGTCACTGGATTTGTAACATAAAGCTGAAGGTTAATGCTATCAAGGGCCAGGTGCATTTTGGAGATGGGAAGAAGATGGAGTAGAAAGGAGGAAGGGGGAGAGAAATGAAGGAAGGGGAAGGGAGGGGAGGAGAGGGAGGTCAGGTCTCTTTGACCAGAGTTTTGGAGGCTGGAAGGAAACCAGAGAAGGAAGCATAGTGAAGGCTTGGGGAATACAGGAAGGAGGCTAGTTTTCAGACCTGGGCTGGAGGGAGGGAAAGCCCCCCTGGAACTCCAGATTCTGTCCATACCAGCAAATGAGAACCTTCCAGTCCCTGGGACCCACCTTGTCATACATCCGATTCAGCAGTCGTGGGACTACAGGAAAGATGGTGGGACGGAGAGCCTTCATGTCATCTGAGAGGAGGCGGATGTCTCCCTGGAAGAAGCCCACGCGCCCTCCATGGCAGTAGACAACAGACTGTGGGAGAGGATAAGAAGGTGGGATCATTTAGGGTGGGAACTCCTGACTGCAGGCCAGAGCTATCCAAATTTTTGCCCTTCATGGAGAACACCCAGGACCCCTGCCCAGCTCTGGCTGCTGCCATAAGACACTGAGTGGCAGGTAAGCAACCCGCCCACTGACTCGAAACCTTTGTACCAAGTCCCAACCAGGCCTAGGGAGAGGCCCGAGTGGAATGATGCTGGAGCGGCCATTTGTGTTGGTGCCTGCCCCTTCATACCCACTCTAAACCCTAGACATGAGCCACCCCATCCCATCCCATCCTGGAAACTCGGTTCTATGAAATGTCCTATTATCTATACTCCATAAATGGGTCCCTAGAGAGGCTTTGGATTTCCCAGAGACAGCTCTGCAACTGTGGCACGAAAGTGCTATCTTCCTGGGTTACTAGAGGTGGTGGGAGAGCAGGGGCTCCTGTCTGGTTCCTATGGGGCCAGAAGCACAGGAGGAACCTTATTATAGGCTCTGTTCTTTAACGCCCAGAGCAGCTCTTTAAGGAAGGCAGTATTTTAGCTATGACCATTGGTGGGAGAAGAACACAAGGCTCAGAGAGGCAAAGTGGCTTGCCCAACTGCATAAAACTAGTTGATGATAATGGTTGACATTCTAATCCAGGCCCAACGATACCAGCTCTCCTCACCAGAGTAGAAATATACTTGAAAGATATATTTTATTCACTGGCTGATCCTTTCAATGACACACGAGTGGGGAATTCTTTAACTCCTCCATCCTATGGTTTCTTCGCTTTGCTCTCTCTCTCTCTTTCTTTCTCTCTCTCTCTCTCTCTCTCTCTCTCTCTCTCTCTCTCTCTCTCTCTCTCTCTTTCTCCTCACAAGAGCTGTCTGAGGACCAATGCATAGTCCAGGCCTATAGCCTAGGAGCCATGACAGTTCAATGCTGCAATTTTACTGCTTGGTTCTGGCCTTTAGAAGTTTGTAAGTCATGGACCAGGAACATGTTGGCCATCACAGAGTAGTCCCACACATAGCTGGGGTAACAAAACACTTCTGAAGGTCTGTCATGCTCTTGGAACCAATGCCGCCCACCAGGCCCTCTCCCAGCTGAGGCGTGTCTGGGAGGAAGGTCTGGGTGCTTCCTAAAGTATCTCTCCTAGGGAGGACAGGTAGTGTGGCCAAGGTCCTCAGATCCCTCTGGCCCCCTTGAGCTACCTTCAAAGAATGGAGTAATTTTGGTCCTACTTCACACAACCAGTGGCAAGTGAGACCCTGCTGTAAGTGTAGGTTCTGGGCACAGAGTGCCTCCCTGATGCCAGGGCCTTACCTGCACCATTCGCTCAAACATGTGTGCTAAAGGCAAATAGGAAAAGTGCACATCCGCACAAGTGGGGGCCCACTGACTCTGCAAGAGAACACAGGGAGCCCAGGCAAGTCCCAGTCAGCCAGGTAGGAGGCTTACCTGGATCACTCTCTCAAACATGTGAGCCAGAGGCAGGAAGGAGATGAGCACATCGTCCTGTCTCGGAAAGATCACTTTCTGCAGGTGATGGGCATGGGAGACAGAAAGGAAAGAAACACTGACAGGAAGACAACGAGAGAGTCATAAAACAATAAAGAGAAAAAAATGGTCCTGGGGGGAGGGGTGGATGGGGAGTTGGGGGAGGGAGAGGATGAGGACAGAGAGAGGTGAGAAGAGGGGGGAAATGATGAGAGAGAGAGGGAGGTGGGGAGGAGAGGTGGAGGAGGGAGAGAGAGAACAGAGAGGGGGAGAGAGGCAGCATAGGAAGCGAAGTGTTAGGTCGCAGCGCCAGTGTGTGTAGGTTATCTGCAGAAGCAAAGAGCCACATGAAGCACATATAAACCAGCAGAGCCAGGCTCCGCAGGGAAGTCTCCTCTCAGGACAGCCTGCACCTCACTTGTATGGTCTCTGTCTGTTGGTGTTGGCGCCAGCCTGGCTCTCTCCCCTCCCCACCCTTCCTGTAACATCTGCTGCCCTGGCTATCTGAGCAGAGTCACACAGTCTCAGCTTGATGGCACATTCTAGGCCTCGTGGAGAAAATGGCTCAGAGAGTCCTACATATCAGTTATGCCAGCTGGGCTGAGTTGTGGGCGGGTGGCAGAGGAAAAGAGGCCAAGCCACAAACAGGTGGCCAGACATAGCCTCCCAAGCCACCGCTGGGAATCGGGCTGTCCTTAAAGGAGAATATACAAGCTGGGCACTATCCCACAGCTGTCTCCCAGATGGGACTGGTCCCAGAGACACAGACTGTTCCCGCCAGCAAAGGGTAGGGACTTCTTTAGTGGGACCTAACTGTTCTCTGTCTTGTTGTCCAAGCCTTTGTCCTCCTTTTGCCTTTGAGCTGGCTTGGACAGACTTTGGGATCTTGGATCATGACTCCGAACCTGATCTTAACCAGCAACCATGCCTCAGTTTCCCACCAAAGCGTCTCAGCATTTGGAGTATAATGAATGCCCTAAGATACCATGTAGCACACAGTCAGGTGGTTCCCACAGTGGAGGAAGGGCCTGGCATCCTTTCTCCCAAAGGAAGCTATAGCACGTACTCACCCCACTTGGGACAGGTCCTCCTCCTTCCTTAGCTGTTTATAAACACTACCATGCTTTTGTCAGACCAAGAGAGCAAGCTTTCGGACTTTGCAATTACCTTTAAATACAGCCTTACAATTAGCAGCTGCTGCTGCTTCTCAGACTCTAGTAGTCCTTAAACACAAAACGGCTAAATTAAACCCCAGCCTGCTTGACAAACAAGTCATCCATTGAGGCTTACTTCTGAGATAAAGGTACACACAGGAGCTGGGAGGGATCTCAGTTTCTGAGCTGAAGAATGAAATCAGGCTTACATGCCACCCAACCCCCGCCCTGGGCTCTTAGAGCTTTTTGATATCAAGTGAATGTTGGGAGATGGGTCATTTCTGCACTGGGGCTGAAAGCTAGTCTGACGGCTCATGCTTGTAATCCCAGCATCTGGGAGGCTGAGGCAGGGGCATCAGGTATTTGAGGCCAGCCTGAAATACATAGTAAGACTCCAACCCAAAACCAAACCAAACCAAACCAATATTAGAGGCTAAAAGTGATTGTAAAAGCGGGGTAGCCTAGTGAAAAATGAGAACTTCCTGCCTGCAAGCGGCTGCCCTAAAATAATGACAATAGAACACACAGCTCTAACCATGTCCAGCCTGTGACCCTTGCAACACGTTCATCTCAGGATGGCCATGAATAATGCCCAGACATTTGAAGACTAGAGAATCATATGGTAATATCGAAATGTTGACACCCTGGCTAGAAAAACTTGAGGTGTATCCTCGAGAAAGGCCTGTGTAGGAAGTCTGCTTTATTCACCTCTGTCACTTTCAGAAAGCCTGAGAAATCGGCCACCACGTTCCCGTGGGTGAGCATCGCACCTTTGGGGTTCCCTGAAAACAGAAGGCAAGAAAGGATTTCATTAGGAGCTTGACAGTTACCCTTTGACCTCCACATATGCACCATAGCATGGCACACCATGACATGGTGGGGCTACCAAACCCCTACACAAAATAAATAAACAAGCATTAAAAATATTTAACAAGTTTTAAATGGTTAATTGGAACTAGACGAGGTGGCTCGCAACTGTAGTCTTGGTTCTCTGAAGGCTGAGGCAGGAGAATTTCTGTGAGTTTAAGGCCAGCTTGCACTATAGACTGAGAATCTGTTTTTAAAAGAGGGTATTAATTTTATGTGCTATGTGAATTTTGCCTTTAAGAAAAGGGGAGAGAGAGAGAAGCAAAATTTGTGAGAATTTCTTTGAAGAGGGTTACACTGAGTCTTCAAGTCATCTCTCTCAATCCTAATCTGAAACCTAAGTTCACATAGATGTTAATAGGCTCCAGGGAACCCTATGAGAAAAGAGAAGAGACCAGTGATCACAAACAAGTAATAGACCCAGAGGCAGGAGCATTCTAGAATCAGGGTCTGGCCAAGGAGGTAGGAAAGGATGCTGCCTTAAGAGAAATCTGTTTATGAGGCTGGTCTGACAGGAGAAACGGAGCCTCCCTGTATTGGTTAACTTAGACAGGATCTAGGATCACCTGAGGAACACAACCCTCAGGGCTCTATGAGGCACTTTTAGGGAGATCTGGAAGAGATAGGAAGACCCACCCTAAGTAAAAGGCAGGGCTAACCCACGGGCTGGGATGTCAGAGTGAATAAAACGGAGAACGTCAACTGACCACCAGCATCCATCCCTCTCTGCTTCCTGACTGTGGATGCAATGTAACAGCTGCCTCAGTTCCTGCTGCCAGGTTTCCCATCATGACTCCATCCTTCCTTAAATTATGAGTAGAAATGGAACCAACCTACCTTCCTTCCTATATTCTTTCCTTCTTCCCTTTCTTCCTTCCTCCCTTCCTTCCTTCCTTAAGCTGCTTTTGTCATACCAATGAGAAAGGCAATTGATCCACACTCCCTCCCCTGGAGGAGGTGTTAAGTGTGCACAGAGTCACAAGCTGTGGTGGAGGAGGGTTCAGAAGCCTAGGAGAGGCACTGCCTACATCAGAAAAGCATCCATCAACCAAAGTATGAGCTGTAGATGTATTTACTCAGCCATCTCCCAACTTCCACAACCCACTTCTTGTTCTTGATCTCCCATGTAAAACTTGGTGGGAGAGGGCAGAGCACCCACTAACTAGGTTGGGGAGCAGGAGAAGCAGCAGAGATGGGAGAAGGATGGGGATTGTGTCCTCACTCTATGCCAAGCCCACAGGGACAGGGAGGTTCCCAGTTTGGATGGACATTGTGTCTCTGAATTCAGTCTCTGTGACCATGACTATGCAACACTTTATTGCCCACTAGTGACCAGGAGGACATTTATCCAGGGGCAGAAAGAGAGAACTTCCCTCCCTGATCAGGTGGAATTCAGTAATGAGGATAAAAATAAATTCTTTCCCATAATTATATCCCCTGAGATCTGTTTGCTCATCTTGCAGGTGACCCATTTGGCATCAGTCACAGCCTTGTCTTCTAATTCAAGTGACAGAGGTGTCCCTCTGCCTAAGATGTGCGATGGATGAGATCTCAGCCTGTGAATTGGTGTTTTCTCCTGTGATGTCAACCACAGAGGTGGTTCAGGGGGACGCGGAAGGATGTGCTTCTTAAAAAGTGACTATTTTTTCCTAGTAGGTAGTTGTCAAAATGTCTTCCTCTGGAAAAAAGAAAGACTCACACGATGTGCCTCACCTGTGCTTGGCTTTTTAATCCCAGTGCTCCCTCAGGCCTGAGCCCATGTTCTCTCTCCTAGTTGACCCTCAAGATAGGAATCCTATGAAGTCCTGGAGTCCTTACAATATTCTTGAGAGTCAGTAATTTTCACCTTCAGGTTCTGGAAGTTTCTAAGGATCCAGATACCAGATACAGAAGAGGAATATCACAAAATAGATCCTTGTGCCACAGAGTTGTGGGTCTGTGGGTCTGGTTAACATGGAGATGCTCAACATAAACTCTGGGCAGAAGGTCTGAGGATCAGGAGAGAAAGTGTCTTTATAGATGAAAATTCTTTACAACCTTCTTAACCAAGGCGTGAGACCAACCCTAAGTTGGCAGGTTTTCAGTTCTCTTCTTTTCTTCTCCAGCATAATGCTGAAGTTCAGACCTTTTGGAAACACACTTTTTTTTTTTCAGATTCCAATGTCACTTTATAAACACCCTATAGGACTCTTAAATATTTCCAGAAGTGTTCAGGTTATCTGCATAAATCATCTTTATGTGTGATCCCAAAGGCTTAAGGCGAAATGGATGGATGTTCACTGCAAATTCTGGGAGCTGACAACAAAGGTCTCCTTAGGAAGTGGGAGGTGAGTCCTCCAGAAGGCTCTGCCTGCTGCTCTGATCCAGGATGAGTCTACATCTCCGGCAGTATGCCTTTTAAACTGGATGTAGAAAGGTTTCTGATTGCTCACATAGAGAACAGAAATCATCCTGTGTTTTCTGCATGATCTGGGTTGCAGAACCAAAGTGCAAATCTCCCTACAGTTGTCTTTGTGCCTGGTACAGACAGTGAGACACTGCCACCAAGGTCAAAAATCTCAGCGATACAAGATTGGCTCCCACTGAGAAGCTAACCCTCTTTCCACAGAGTGTATTCACTTAATATCTCCTGGAAACTGAGGCTGAAGAAAGGTCACGTGACTCTGAGGCTGCTCTAAGCGAGAGGTGCCCCCTAGAGCACCAGCAGGTGTTTTTCAGTAACTGGGTACAACCTGACTCCACACAGACCTGACAGATTCTGCTCTCTTCTGGCCTGACCAGGGCCTCCAAAGCACTGACTGATTCTAGGACGTTCCTCCCACAGGGTAGAAGAAACTCTCACTGGAAATTCCTGCCAAATATCAGTGTCAGGTCATATTTCCTACATTTCCCCACTAGAAGGACAGCATAGCTTTCATCAAGGCTCACAGCCAGACTCTCGGCATGCAAAGAAAGCATGTGGCTGTGCTGTGAAATCGAGGACAAGACTGGATGACATGCTGACAAGAGGATGAATGTAAGAGGCACAACACAGGCTTAGCCTAAATCCAAGGAAGTCTGAGCATGTGGCATGTGGTCCAGTGGGATGGCTTCAAGCCAAAGGTCTACTCGCTATCTCAGACCCACCAGGCACTGGCCATGGCTTCAAAGCAGAAGGTATAGAGCAACTAAGTTCCAACCAGTTTTCCAGACCTGTGAATGCTGCCCCTCTGCCCAGCTAGGTAAGGACAAAGTGGCTTCTGATGTGAATCCTCAGTTGGAAAGGCACTGGATATTGACAGGTGTCCCTTCCTGCTGGTCAACAGCATATTTCAACAGCATGAAGTATTTCCCCAGATAAAAGGGCAGCATCACTGACCAAGTGAGCCACTAAAAACCTGAAGCTACTTACTCTTGGAGGGCATGGAGATCCAAAGCTAAAAGCCACAGCAGTGACTTGTTCCCCAAAGCCATGTCACTAAAAAAATCATGCTGTGAAACTCAACACCAAAAAGACTTCAGAAAGTGCTATTTTAAAAGCAATACAAGCCTAAAGGACACTTGTAAAATTCTGGGCTGGCTCTGGAGAGTGGAGACTGTATAACTTTTCTGAAAGGATTTAATAAAATACAGTTGAAAAACATCCTGAAACTCACTTGAGTCAGTGGTCAGAATCATTCCCATCTGCTATTTGATAAAGGCCCACCCCTCAGGACCTACTGACTTGCATAACCCAGCCTTTGTGTCTAGTCAGGGGGCTATCAAATGCTGTGTGCACTGTTCCTGTAAAAAGCTGGGGAATCCCAAATCACTTTCCACTGAGGACTATCATCAAGCTGGCCAGTTCTTGGTCTGGAAGTGAATGCTGGGAACTTCTTGTCCATTCAGGGTGAAGCAAGTGATGATTTGAACAAGAATGTCTCCTATAGTCTTGGGCATTTTAGTACTTAGTCATCAGCTGGTGGTACCATGTGGGCAGTTTAGGAGGTCTGCCGTTGCTGGAGGAAGGCCACTACATCACTGGGGACAGGCTTTGGGACTGTAAAGACTCAGGCCCTTGCTAGTTTGTTCTCTTTGCTTCTTGCTTGCATTTCGAGGTCTGGGCCACCCATTGTCTTATTGTCTCCACAACCACAGACTCCAGGTCTCTGGAACTGCAAACCTAGATAAGCCCTTCATAAGTTGACTTGGTCATGGAGTTTTATCACAACAATACAAAAGTAATGAAGGCATTTTCTAAGCCATCTGATGAACAAGGCAGAAGTGACAAGAACACCTGGAGGGCAGTTCAAAAGAGCAGGAGGCTGGTCCCAGGGCCTCCTTGTGGAGCTGGTTTTCTGTCAAGCCTGCTAGCCTCACAGACTGTGCTGAGGGGAGCAGCAAAGTGAAAGTGGGGATGGGGGGTCTGTGAACTGAAAACTGCTATACCCAGACCTTCTCCAGGAAGTGCTTCTAGATTATTCTTGTTGATCTTCTCCTTGGTCAGCACCAAGCAGTCATTTGTACTCATGCCTTCTTCCTGGTGAGCTTGCCCAAGGCTGCTGTCCTTACACATCTCACCCCACATCTCATTTGGCACCTTTAACTTCTTCCTTCCAGGTGAGGACTTGGGGACAGTAAGCCCATAATTTCTTCCTGGTCTCTGACACAAAGGCCAGAAAGGAGCAGAAAACAGAGAGGAGAGAGCTATTTCCCATAAAGAAATGACTCCACAAGCAGAGACCATTCTCTAGCTTGTGACCTAGCTGCCTAAGTTCCTTTGTCCTGGGTCTAGCAGGTGCTGAGTCCCTCATCACCTGTCTACATCTTCCCAGCCCTGCCTTGCCCACCGTGGTCAATGGCGGAAGCGGAAGGGAGCCAACAGCAGTAGCTGAACAGGATCATGCTGACTCCACTCCACAGAGGGCACAAGAGACACCTGAAGTCTCCTGCCAGGCAGCCAGGAAGAGCGGCATCCGGGCCTCAGCTTACCTGTTGTACCACTTGTGAAGCACACAATGGAAAGGTCATCGGGCCGTGGGGGCTGTGGGAGCGAGAAGAGACGTATGTTGGGGAGAGCTGGTGGGATCCTCTACCACCCTGTCCTGTGCGTGCGTGATAGTGATGTGTTGGGCATGTTACACACTTGTGTGTACTACAGTTGGAAAGATGGGCAGGTGATTGTCTGGGAAAGAGGAAAGAAGCATGTACATGGATACATACATGCCTGTCCTACAAACCTCATACCTGGTCCCATCTCCCCTCCTCCAGCCTGAGCAGAGTTCGACATGGGGTTGGGCTGCAGAAACCAAAGATCCTTCCTTTCTAGTAGGCATGGCTTGCTGTTGAGCTGTTTACAGCATCCCAAGCTCTGCATCAGGCCCTAGCTGCAGCACTGGGCCCATGGTCCTAGGTCAGTAGGAGGAGCCCACCTAGTCCGTGTGGACACAGAGAACATCTTCATAAAGAGGTGGCATGTAAAGTGATGTGCAAAAACCCACAAGATTTATCTGGACAAAGGAAGCTCCTGGGAGGGGACTTGTCTGTTCACAGACACTGTAGCGCTGGACGCAGGGCATGTGGAAGAACCATGCAGCCATTCTCTGAGGCTGAGTCAGGGGTGGGAGAGATGTAAAAATACACAGGGTACTCATGGAAGGATCTAGGAAGCAGAGCTCTGGCCTGCTCTGGCTTGGAAGTGAGAAAGCTCACCAGGGGTGGTGAGGGAGTAGGGTGGGACCCAGCAAGAGGGGGCCTCGAAGCCAGAGGCCTTGTGAGAAACTTGAACTCCTCCTTTCAATGGCCAGTCCAAAAGGCAGAGACCATCACTGTGACCTGATCTGGGATGGGACTGCATGGGTTGACATCCAGAAAAGTTCAAAGAATGAAAATTGATCAAGAAAAACCCAGAGTGGTGTTCATGCATGCAACCTCAGTACTGGGAGGCAGAGTTGAAGCTGATGTTGGACCTCTGTGCTCACTCATATACACTTGCATAAATGCCTGCACACATACAAACATGAATGTGTGTGTGTGTGTGTGTGTGTGTGTGTGTGTGTGTGTGTGTGTGTGTGTGTATGTGTGTGCCCCTGGGCCATGAGGTTCATTTCTAGTTCTTAGATGTTTCTGTCTGTCTCATGCTCTGTATGGTTCACATTAGAGAGAGAAAAATTAAAACAAAAAAAAAGACCTCCCCATAACAATGTTACAAGAGAACTGAGGGTGGCCAGGCCTGGATGTCCTTGTGTCTCTCTCCTGTCCTCAGTCCTTCCCTGGGCTCCCAGCCCACAGCAATGTTGGGCAGTTGGGCAGGCTCTCCTAGGCTGCCTACAAGATGTGCTTATTAATATAGAGGCACTTGTTGGCCTGTCTCCCCAGCCATGTGCAGTGAGGGGCTCAGACAGGACCATTCTTACTCACTAGCTTGCTCGACAATGCCTGTTGGGAGTTTAGCTTACCACGGGGGCATGATGATTCTCTTGGCCACAGTCCTGAATAAAAAAGAAAATATTGTCTTAAAAAAACTCAAAGGTTACCATAAATTAAAAAAAAAAAAAATCAAAATCACTCACCACAGTGGGCTTGGCTCTTACACCAAGCCCAGAGTTTAGGGTCTCTCACGAGACATGGGCTGTGGTGACAAATGCCACGTGGGTGGTCCCTCCTCAGACTTATTCTAGCCTGAGGCTCCTGGTAAGAGGAGGAGCCCACAGGCCCATCCCATAAGCTATAGACAGGGAGTCTGGTGCTCAAGGTGTAGCTAGTGCTATACAGACACCACTTGGTTTGAGACATGTTGGGAAACATACACAAAAGAATGGATGAATGACTTGGGCTCTAGATGACAACAGTCAGTGATGGGGGGGGCAGTAGGGAGGCAGGGAGAAGAGCTGCCAGTGCAGGTGTAGCTAATGTTACAAAGTGTTACAATTGCATAGGGTCATGGATGCAGTGAAGGACACAGAGAGAGAGGCAACTGGAGGGCTTGGCCTCATAGTAGAGGCCAACTGTTCTGAGCAAGTCTGGGGCTCAGGAGGTCGGGATGCCTTACGCTGCTCTAATAGTCCACATACTGCCGCCAATCTGATGCCTCTTGGGGTGGTCGTGTACAGAAAAATTAATTTTGTCGGCTGCTGTAAGGGTCTGGATCCTATTAAAAAGAACCTTCCCAGGTTCCTGGATCGTCAGTCCTGTGGTACACGTAAGTTTACACCTTCTGCAAGTGAGGAAGCTCAAGAAGCCATGTGAGTGCCTCCCAGGCTAGTGTCATCATCCATCTGTTGGTCCCTCTTGCAATGCCTGCCTTGCCTTGTCACCAATGAATCTGAAGGGCCCAGAAGAGCCCCCCTCAGGCATGAGTGGGGTAGGCAGCTAGCAGCTGTGAGCTGGCAGCCCACGGCTGGAACTCCTCCATGCAGATTCTCACCTCTATAGCCTGCATGGACTTGATGTCCACCCCGCACTTCTTTCCCCTCTCTCTCAGGTCATCCTCAAACGGCTCCATGAGGATGATGAGCTTGAGGCCCGGAGTCTCCTTCCTCTCCACGTGGTCCAGCAGAAGTGTAGCCTTGTGGGGTTTGTCCACGATTACGGTGGAGATGTCCGCTGCGGGGACCAACGGGGAAAGGCAGGCTGAGAAGGTGCAGACTGAACAGGCCACGACAGGCCACTAGACCAGCTGGAGTGTAAATAGATGTGTGAGGCAGGCTATGAGTGTCATGCATGGTGTGCACCATGAGCATTGGAAGGAGACGAGGGCAAAGGACAGGGAGCATCCTGAAGCAGCCCCATTAGCTTAGGTCTGCCTGGGATATTTACTGCCACAGCAAGAAATAATGCCAAGCTGCAGGAACCTTACATGGCCATAGCCTTTTAGAAAACAGAGAGAAAGGCTCTCTCTCGGCATCCTAGACCCATGGAAGAAGGCTTTAGGTGAGGCCTGAATAAAGACAGTTCAGACTCAGGAGGCCAAGTCAGAGGCCATCATATAAGTGATTCGGTTTGCTGTTTTCAAATTGTGAGGTAGAGTCTGGTCTCCAGCTGGCTGTGCTATGGAGGATGGCTTTGAACTTCTGATCCTCCTCCTTCAACTCTCCAAGGGCTGGGATCTCAGACATGTCCCACTGTGTCTGGCTAACATCTCAGTATTTTCTGAGAGCAGAAATAAGATTCCTCTTATGAATGCCCAACCATCCGTGGGACCCAAGAGGCTGGGGAATGAGGGCTGCCTGCTTATTCAGGAGAGGATGGAGCTGGGGCTCACCAGTATTGATGATGTAGCTGATAGACCCTGGGCCCAGGGTGTCATAGAGCGGTACCACCACCATGGAATATGTGTAGCAGGCCAGCTCAGCAATGATCCACTACAGAAATGCAAAGTTGGGGTTAAGGGGAAGGAGGTAAGGTCAATCCAGTGAGTCGGTGTGGGCCAAGGCTAACCCAAAGAACCCTAGATGATGCTTGCTACACTAGTGTATAACCCCTGGATTTCATGGACAAACAGTCCAGATCCATTCCCTGGCCCTGCATGGGCCCCTTCATCATGACTTTTCCTCCTCTGCAGCTCCAGGTGCAATGTGGATGGGGCTTGGATAGGACATCCATTCCTGCTGCAGGGAAGAGCTGGGCATGCAGTTGGTAACACTATGGCCCTAGATCTCACTTTTTGTCAGTCCCAAGGCCCTACGAAGAGCAGAAACAAGACTCCCAATCCCTATTCCACTGGTACCTCAGAAAGCAGTCAGATAGATGCTCACCTCCGGCCGATTTTGTGCAAAAACACCAATGAACTGCTCTGTGCCCACTTTACAGTCATGCTGGAGAAGTCCTGACCCCAGAAATTCAGCTCTTTTGGCCACCTGCACACAGATGGGTCAGGGTAGAGAAAGGAGAAGGCTTGAGCAGGTATTATCCAGTCTTTTCTCCTCTGGGCTTCCCATCCAGGCACACAGGAAGCCCCTTGAGCCTGAGGCAGAGGGGTTCAGTGGGAAGGCCAGAAAAAATAAAACGTGACCTGCTCTTGTTTGTCAACATTCCATCACAGATGTATGTGTGTAGGGAGTTCATGAAGCCCCCCACCTATACCCTGGGAGATGTCCACGTTCAATAGCTGGGGTGGGGTGGGGGTGGTCATATTCTTCAGTGGTGTAGTCACTGATAAGATGCTCATGTTCCTGTAACTAAGCCTTTACCTATTCCCATGTAAGCAACCCCACTGAAACTCAGTGGGCCACAAAAGCCAAACAGACAGGAAAGTGTGTGGTGTGTGTGTGTGTGTGTGTGTGTGTGTGTGTGTGTGTTGGGGGGATTTGCCAGGAAGGAGTTCAGCGGGATGAGAAGCAAAAGCAATTCAGACACATTATATACATCATGATACTGACAAAGAGCTTAAAAGCAAGTATAAGGATGAAAAACAAAAACCAAGGACCTTGTAGACATTGTACATCAGGCTTCAAATGTGAACATTTCCCAGTGTAATACATGTCTCTAAAGACTTTGAATAACGAATACTTTAAAATTGTATGGGTATTTGTATATTTCAATCTGTTCTATTTTACTTTTATGGCTTTCTACTTTTTTTAACCACGTTTGAGAATTTTTTTTTTTACCATGGATAATATCTGAAATGACTGTTACTATGCAGATAAACCAGACACTGAATTCATATTGTTCTATTTTTCATATTATGTCATATAAAAACATACAACACTTTTCAAGGTAAAAATATTAATTTTTTTTACCTTGAACTTCAAGAAATGAGACCCCTGCAACCCAGCTAGGTACTCCTGAGCCTCCCCCAACCCAACGGGTTGGACGGGGCTGGACAGGGTCTGTGACCTCACTCACCTCTTGGTAGGACAGCCACTGGTAAGGTTGCTCTGGCTTCCGGAAGCCTAGACAGGGCCCGTTCCCTGCAGAGAGATAAGTGGGCCTTGTGTCAGGGAGGACTGGCCTCCTGCCCCTGTCCACCAAGCACAGGGTGGAAATAATGGGCCATGGGTGCCTCTGGCTCCAGGAAACTTCCCTCCAGCAGTGTGTCTCACCTGCTGTGGCCCACAAAAAGGTCATAAGAATGCAAGAACAGCTTCTCCCTGGGGACCAGGGAGGCCAGGAGTGAATATAGCATGGTACCTAGTTCCCACTATGACTTACATGGCAGTCCCTATGGGAGATCTAACAGGGCACTTTTACTTGGTGGCAGTGGGCAGTAGGAGCAAGTAGCAGGATGGCCCTCGGTGACTGCCTCCCTTTCTCTCTGGGACTATTGAGGCATCTCAGGGGTGCAGGTTCCAAACCATAGTTGACAGTGTGATATGACAGTTCTAGGCTCCCTAGGGGCTGCCCGTGGAGGGTATGGAGAGTACAAGGCCTGATACAGGCACTCAGTGTGAACCATTGAAGCAAAGTTGAAGTGAACCCTAAGCCGTGTAAGTCACCTGCTTCTCTTACTGGTGGAAAGACCAGGGACTCTCTGCTGACCTGGGCACCGCTGTGTCCCTCGCCCCATGCTGGAGATCTGCTCAGTGCCTGATACAGTTTTCCATATACCTCTCCTTACCTGCGATGCTAAGCCCACGGCAGAACACCTGGTACATGGTCCGGGCATCATCATAGTAGTGGGTAAGCAACTGAGTGCAACCCCCAATCACAGATCGCCGGGCTCCACCACTGTCCTAGAAAACAAACACACTAGAGAAGTTGGTTGAGGCAGGCAGGAACATCAGGAGTGGGTCCTGGAGTGTACACATCTTGGATGCACTCTTGATTCACATAATTGAGGCTTGGAAGTTCTCACATTCATGGCCTGTTCACACCAGAGTATTCACATCCAGTTTGTTTGTGCCCACACTCAACATAATTAGTTACTGCACACGGGCCCAGTTTAACCCTGTCTCACACACATCTGCAGTTGACAAGCACACAGCTTTTTCATACCAGATCAGCAAACACATAATGCCCACATGTTCTAGGAACTCTTGAGACATAGCTCTAGAATAGAGTGGGAGTCTGTTAACACTTAGAATCAGGATCAGCCTGCCAAGGTACCCTGTGCCTGGCCTTCTATTGCTATGCCCCTAGGACAGCTATGTATAGATTTGAGCAAAGAAGATTGGTACCCATCATTGACATGCTAACATGGATTTGCCGATGACCATGCTTTAAGGTACGCTCCAAGGAACTGAAGACTAAGAGTGTGTGGTAGGGGGAGAACAGACTGGCCAGCAAGACCCTGAGCCCTCGGCAATGCAGATCCAGAGAAGCATGAAATGAAGGCCCTCTATGACGGTGCCAGAGACAGAAGTTGGGCATCTGTGCCTTCTTCTTCCCCAGGGTCCCCAAGCCCAGAGCTCTTCTACCATGGCCCTGCCTGCTCTCTCAGTGCTATTTGGGTTGTCCTGGGATGGCCGGGAGCCGGCTAGCTCTTGGAACATTGAGTCTAAAGAAAAATTAGCACCACAGAACAAGCAGCCAAATGCAAAACCAAATGCAAAACCACAGGCAGCTCTCAACCGTTTCAAGTGGAAAGTTCTGATCGGCCAGTTCTGCCCAAGAGACTCACATGGGAAGTTAGGGGGACATGTTTTCAGACCTGCTTCATACCTGGGCAGCAGATATGGCATTGCACTAGACTGTGTGCCAGGGATGGGAGGGGGCAGGGCTTGTGTGTGTGTTTTGGGCGGCGGTCCCTGGTTAGAGTTTGAGGGAGGCACAGGGATTGGCCAGGCAGAATGGACAGCATGTAGTAGCAAGCACACATTTGTGGTAGAGGAGCACAGAGTGGTGGGGGAACTGTGGGCAATCTGCGGTGCTCTAGATAAACACGAGGTGAGGTGAGAGCCACCTGGAGAGGGCCACAGACCCGGGAGCAATGGTTGGGCTTTGGGCGGAGGGAAGGGGAGGACTTTAAGCTGGGGGAAGTGAAATGGTCTGAATTATGTGTGTCCTAAGGAGTCAAAGAGTGCTTGCCACCCTCACCTCATTTCTTGCCCATGTCACCTTTGCCTAGTTCACACAGACACTCGTGTTCCTGAAGGACAGCCACAGAGAAGTCTTCCCTGAAAGGGTGGATCTTTCTGCAGGACAGGGACAAAGGGTCTTCCCTCAGGTGTGTCCGGGTGAGTTGCAACTATTCGCTGAACCAAAGTCCAACTACTCTTAGTGGTTTCTGTGCTCCATCCTACCAACTGCTTGGCGCTCCTTTGAGTACTCAAGTACTTTACAAAACAGAGCTCAGGGAGGTGCTTTCGGGCCTACAGCCCAGAATTTCTCTTCTCTGTTCTCAAGCCCCACACCACTGGGCTTTTCTGGCCCCTCTCCAACTGCCCAGCACCAAACACAAGCTAGTGCTTCCAAACACCACACACTTTCAAGCCCACCTGGGCCTTCGCATGTATCACTCCTAGGGAGACAGCCTGGCAGTCCAGATCTCTGTTCTCTCTGTGCCCTTCCCAGCTGGCAAAACATTGCCAGGCTGAGGGGTCACCAAGATGTATGATCCAGAACAAAATGAAGTGCGTAATTATGTGTAGTATGACCTCACTAAGAGCTGGGAAGCAGAGTGTGGTGATATGCACCTGAAATCCTAGGACCAGGGACCCAGAGGCAGGAGGATCAGGGGTTTGACGCCAGCCTTGGTTACATGGGACCCTATCTAGAAAAAAAAAATAACCAACCAACCAGAAAATGGTTAGGAGATGAGGCTATCTCTTTGCTTCTGGCTGGAACAGAACCAAAAGCCCAGCTGCAGGAGGTAGAAGTTTTTCGGAATGAGGCCTTTGTTTTCTTATGATCCATGTGAACGCACTATCCATGGAAATCGCACAGCAAAGTTTAGAACACAGGCAGAATTAAAAACCAAACAAGCCAAAACAAACAAACAAAACCAAAACAACAGCAACAAAAACTAGTTACTCTTTCAGAGGACTGGGGTTCAATTCAGAACCCATATGACAGCTCACGACTATCTGTAATTCCAGTTTCAAGAGATCTGGTACCCTCCCACAGACACGCATGCAGGGAAAACACCAATGCACATACAAATAAATACATCTTGAACAAAGGCCAAAGTCCTTAAGTTCCATGGAGATTCAAATCTCACTAGTTTCTTGCTGGCCAGCCAGTGCATCTTCCTGGTTACTGCTAACCTCCCTCTGAGCCAGCCACTGTGAGAGGAAAGGGCCCTGGGATGAGCTCAGCTCTGTTCCCTGTCAGCCAAGACCCTGCAGGCCCAGAGGACCTGCTTAGCCTGCCTGGTGGTCAAGGTTGGGCTTTGCCTGTGGTCAGTCCTTGGTCGAGGTGGGAGGACCATCTTGCTGGCAACCTCGCCCAAGGCTGCTGCAGAGCCTGTTGGCTGGTTACCAGGGAACTCCAGGATTTTTTGGGTTACTTGGGGGTCAAACAAACTACAGGTTTGGCTTCTACCTTCTGGAGCTACTTCGCATGATGGGACAGATCCTGCCCTGCTCACCTCCACTTCCTCCGACTGCTTCAGGAGGTTGCACGGTGGTTGCAAGGCCTTTGGCCGGTGAGTGAGCCAGTAGGCAAGGATGGCAGCCAGTGCACCCATACTCACGAGGGTGGTAGCTGAGAGGCTGCGGAAAAACTGACCCAAGTCTGAGAGCTCGGGCAGCCGCAGGATTCTCAGGATCTCCTGGGTCTGCATCTTCTCCAGAAGTGAGAGGGCAATCTCTGTAGGAGATAAGAGATAGGTGAGAGAGGAGACCAGGCAGACAGGCCGTGGGGGGATCGATAGGGGAGGGGTCAGACCTGCAGTCTCCTAGTGTAACACAGTGCAGCCCAGAAGCTGGACACCTGGAGCTGCTTTTCTCTGGTGAGAGACTAGAGCCCTCAGTGCTCTCAACCCGACAACCTGGCATCAGTTTTCCTGAGAACCATATTCCCGTGCCCCGGGCCATGGCTGACAGCTGATTCCACATCTTCCAGGGGCCAGTATGCACTGGCAGTTCTGGGCATAGAGTCTCTCAGGCCTCTGGATCCTTTGCGGCCCTGGTCACAGATCTTTGATGATGTTTGCTCCTGGGATACAGAGAAGATAAACAGATCGCAGAAGCACCCATCATTGTGTCCAGGATGAGTCGGGTGGAGGGATGCAGGCTGTACCAGATCCACCTCTGAGCTCAAAGCCAGGCTTTGATTCTGAACTAGCTCAGATAGATATAGCTCAAGGCTTTGCGACTTGAAGGTGATGACCACTGTGACACTACCACACATGGGGTACCAACAGGCATAGCTGGCCCAGTCTGGACCAGATATAGTTAATGGAGCAGAGGGATGTGTCTAGGCACTAAACTGATGGGAAGAGGAAAATAAACAAGGTTAAGAGGAAGGACTATAGTGACGGACGGGTCTAGTGGTACCAGCACTTCCTTTGACGTACAGGGGGTGGCCAGGGCACACTCCTACCCACTGCGGTTCAGAGAATGCAGGGAGACATGGAAGATGCCCTGGGGGTGATCAGGGCATCCTCCGGAGATCTATGTCCTTCTGTTAGCTGCTAGGTGATGACACATTGGCAGAGCAGGTATGGCTCGCTAGGCTCTGGGTTCTGCATCTTGCTCAGGACTGAGAGGTTGCAGAGGAATTGGTCAGGTGTCAGATGTTGGAACTCACACTGGGGCCCCTTAGTGTCACTACCAGGTATGACCTGGAGCTAGAAGCTCCTGGGATACGCATAGATCTGCCATTCCGGTGGTTGCAGGGCAAGCTCTGGACTGCCCCACTCTGCCTGCAGGCTGCCTCTCCATGGCCCCTTGACATCATGGAAGTGGTAGGTATGGTTTTCCTACTCAAGAAACAAAAATAAATGCCAGCAGTGGTGAATTTAGGACAGGAGCTAAACAATTGCTTGACCTCTGACTATTTATTCCTCCAATAAATAGTAGTTGAGCTAACCTATAACATTATCACATGGCATGAGGTCAACTGTGCAAAATCATCATAGGCAGAGGGAAGAAGGCTCTTTGGTTCAAGTCTCTATTTATAAACTACACACGGTTAAGCATAGCCTATCCTCTCTGAACCTCCATGTCCCCATCTTTGAAATGGGCACAGCACCACCGTGTATGGCATAGTCAGTCACAGAACTAGAGACATAATTACAAGATGCATTTGTTAGATGGGGGAGGCTGCTCAGCCCTGGAAAGAGTAGAGGCAGGACTGGCCCAGGTGGTCCAAACACTGGACAGAGACAGTTTGACCCAGACCTGTGCTTCCATGGGATTCACACTAGGCTTTCTGAGTTCTAGGGATACAATTTTTTTGGGGGTGAGGGGGTGTTTCGAGACAGGGTTTCTCTGTGTAGCCCTGGCTGTCCTGGAACTCACTCTGTAGACCAGGGTGGCCTCGAACTCAGAAATCCGCCTGCCTCTGCCTCCCAAGTGCTGGGATTAAAGGTGTGCGCCACCATCACCCTCACTAACCTCCAGGTGTGAGTGTTCCTAGAGATTTGTGAACGTGGGTCCGTAGTCTGGCAAAGGCATCATTCCTGATCTGTGGTGCTTGAGACCTGATTTAACCAACAGTCTTTTTTTGTTGTTTAAATGTGTATATTTTGCTTGCATGTATGTCTATGTGCCACATGCATGCCTGGTAAAGGTCAGAGTAGAGCGTCAGATCCCCCGAAACTAGAGCAAGGACAGTTGTGAGCTGTGTCGGTGCTAAGAATTGAGTCTGGGTCTCTGCAGAGCCATCTCTCCAGCTCCTTCTAGAAAGCAGTCTGCTTAAGCGAGACCAGTGACAAGGACAAACGTCCCACAGCTCTCTCTTTCTCTCTCTGCAGGTCAACTGACTAAACTAAGATTCTCATCAACAAAGCAGAGTTGCAGCTATGGACCAAGTAACTCCACCAAGGAGAACCTCTCTGTGGAGGGAGGGCTCTGGGCAGGTGGCGGTCAGGTGGCCTTCTCTTCTCAGGACATCCCCTTAACTAAAATGTAGATGGGGAGACCGAGTTCCAGCCAGACCTACCAGATGAGTGACTCGCTCACTACCTAGTGGGAAATCTTGATGCTTCTACCAGCTTTTTGGGTGGGCTCTGAGCTGAGGGTGTTTTCCTTTAGTGAGATGGACTGACTCAGCGGGCCCCTATCCAGCCCCAAGGACTCCTCTGGATGGTTTAAAACCATGTGAAAGAGGCTGAAAGAATATCTTGAGATCACCAATCCCTAGTCCTTGGCAGTTGCTCACAGACAGACCTCAAGCTGCAGTGCAAGCTTGGCATCCGAGGAAGAGGGATGGCTCGGTCACCCATCCACCCTCCCACCCATGTATCTGGCAGCCTCCACGTGGTTTCTGTTCTCACCAACTCAGAGCTGCAGGGTAGACATGAGGGAGTGGGCAGTGTTGTACAGTATGGTCTATGCTGTGATCAGAGACACAAGGTGGCAGAGGAGGTGCCTGACTCAGCTATGACAGGGCTGAGCAGGCTTCTGGCAGGAAGTGACACAGTTGTCGAGGCTGAAGGGTGAGAAGAGGGAGTCCTAGGCAGAGAGAAGCCAACAGGCAAAAGCTGGAGAGTGCCGGGAACTCAGGGGGAACTGAGCATTCTCTTCAGGTAATAAAGCCTTTGAGCCCCTGAAATCCTGTACAGAGGTCCCCGTGGCAAGACCGTGAGGTTAGTCTCCGAGGATCAGGAAAAGTGGCACTTGGTTGAACTTCCTGATTCCTAGAAAAACCTGTCCTAGACACCACACTGCTTAGTCCTCCCAACAGCTTCTGTAGTCACTGCGGGAAGGAACTGGAGCCGACTGTGTTAGCAAGTGAGGGGCATGGAATGCATTCCCTTGTTTCCTGTGGCCACTCGACCCCTGCCAGCACACACCCATTTCCACAGTTTTCCTCTCCTTTACAATCATGTTGGACACACAGGAAGAGAAAAAAACAGCTCTCTCGCCTGGTCAAAAGGACCCAGGTCCGGGGAGGTGGTAGCAATGTGCAGAGATGGGGAGTCTGGACATGGGGATCGGCCAGAGGGATCAGTCATGTGCTCTTTGCTTTGCATACATCATAAGTCTCCTCCCACCTGGGCCAATGAAGGGCATTAGATGAAGGACATCCCACTGCTTCTCAGGTGGCTGTCTGCTGAAGGAGTTGTCTACAGTGGCCATAGCGCCTTTGGCCCGAGTCTGGCGTGCAAGCCTCCTTGGCAACCAGAGGGTCCTGTCTTACTAGCTTTACCTCCTTAGACAGTCAGAAGTGCTTGCTTTTTTTTTTTTCTGAATTTCTCTTCAGACCTGGGAGCCACTTCGGGGCAGAGCTGTGAGTCCAGGTCCTCTGAGGACACTGTATTCAGAGCCAGTGTCCACCACCAAACCCTTGGCATGTGGGAGGGGAGAGCAGAGACTAGCTCTGGGAGTCTGGTCTCTGGTTATCTAGGCCTCCTCTGACCTCTTGTTACCTGGGGTGTCTCCCTGAGGTCTGAGCCCAGCTGCCTCTTTCCATGCCCCAGGAGGCTTTTCTGGTTGCGGCACCCATGGCGGGTGGGGGTATACAGATGATACCCCAGGGACTAGCCGATGCTCCTGTTGCCAAGTGAGCTGCTGCGGATGTTTCTAACTATTCACCTGGCAGGGAGGACCCAGTGCTCAGCAGAAACTAGCTCCCCCCCCCTTTCCGGGCTTTTCCCCTCAGCAAGGACCCCGTTGGACTATCGAGTAGGAGCTCAGGCCCGTCACCTGACACTTCTGTCCACCAGCTCACCCTGGAGGGTGGATGGCCCGAGCCATGCCCCTTATCAACAAGGGTGGGAGAGAACAGAACAAAGGGAGCTACGGTAGGATGTACATTGACTCCAAGGTGATAAAGTGGAGGGTTCATAGTACCAAGCACAAACCCTATAGAAACGGCCCTGGGAGACGGTGAGCCAGCTTTGAGGGACCCCTCTGCTGACACAACTTCCCACCCCAGTACTCCACACCTTCCTAGGCTACCTTTCGACTTCGGCACGGAATGACTGCCCCTGTAAAGCTCTCAGACCTGACCATTCCCCCACCCCCAGACCTTCGACCAGCCACTACTCAGTGTGGCCCAGATCTCCAAGCTAGCCTCTTCATGTTCTCTTTCCCCTAACCTGTCCTTATGTTTGCACCAAAGTTAATTTCCTGTGACACAGGAGTGACTCTGTCATGCCACTGCCCAAAGACCTCATCTGGTTCCCTACTGCCTTAGGAACCAATGTCCAGACTCAGCGTGTTGGCACCAAGGATGCCCATATTCCTCTGAATCTTCTCTTGGGTTTCCTTAGCATCACCCTGGCTACTCTGAACATCTGTAAGGCCTGGTCTAGTAGGGTCCTGGGCCTCTGCAAACCTCGGCAGCCTGCAGTAATGGTGGACAACATGAACCAAGCCATCAGATCATCAAGGAACCATCCCACCCCCCATTGGAGAGCTCAAGCTGCAGCCTCACCAGGCCCCAGGGTGTAGCACTCTAGTAAGCACGTTAGGGAAACAGCCAGAGGTGGAGTCCAGTGCTGGGCCGAACAGCCTCCGAATCTTGATTTAGACTCTTGAGAGCTACGTGGTCTTGGGCAAGTCACTGAACCCCTCTGGGCCTCTTCTCAAATAAGATCACGGGCAGGGAGTAGATGCCAGGCACACAGTAAAGGAAGCACTTTAGTGGAGAGCAGCTAGCTGAATCAGTTACTGCATGTGTTTGCCAGCCAAAGGGGCTCAAAGACAACCTGCAAAAGGCGATACATTCACCATCCTACCTTTCCAGCAGGCTCCGGGCACTGAGGAGGTGGTGGAGCGGATCCTGCTAGAACCAGCCTCCCTTTCTAGGGCCTGTGGAGCCCAGGGAAAGAGGTTACCACATCTTGATCAAAGGACAAAAGTTGCGAAGGCCCTGCCCCTGGAGACAGCTGATGGCAACAGCTGCTCTGAGAAGATGGGGGATAGGAGAGGCGCTAGCTAACTGTAGGGATGGTGGCTCCCCGGTGGCTGTGGGAACAGGTCTTGCAGGACCAAGGCACAGAGCAGCTCTGTGAGGAGCTGTTGGCCCCTCAAGGCCCCCACTGGCCCCCCCTTCATCTGCACACTGGGCGGTACTGGCTCAAGCCAGCTCAAAGCCAAGCAACCAGACCTTAACCCTTACTCTGCCAGCCTGCCAGGGCCTCAACACATGCCCTTCTACCCTCCCTGACCCCACATTGTCTTTCATCTGGGAGGGGAGTTGGCTATGGCTTCTCAGAAGACAAAGCCTCCTCTCTCTCTCTCTCTCTCTCTCTCTCTCTCTCTCTCTCTCTCTCTCCACACACACACACATACACACACACCACAACTTCTGAGACATCAATTGGAGTCCAGGGAACTTGGCTTCAGCATCTTCCAATCTGCTGGATTTTACTTCTTTGGTGGGTCCTCTATTTTACTTTTTAAAATTATATTTGCCCACTATATGTGTGTGTGTGTGTGTGTGTGTGTGTGTGTGTGTGTGTATGTGTACAGATACAAGAGTACCATGGCATACATGCTCAGAGAACAACTTGTAGGAGTCAATTTCCTCCTTCTACCATAAGGGTTCCTGGGATCAAACTCAGTTCGGTAGACTAGGCAGCAAGTGTCTTTACCCACTGAGCCCCATCTTGCCACCCCTCCTCCACTTTCCCCCAGACATCTCTCAGGAGGACAAACACCTGGGACACTTAAGGGGCAACCAGAGATCCCTGGGTAAGTGTGTGGGAGTGAAAACTGCAGAGTGCCAGGGGCATGGAGCTAGGGGGGAAGTTCTGTTCCAGGAAGTGTGACTCAGTTGTCAGGGTAAGAAAAGCTCCTGCTTTACTTATCCTAACCCGCACAGCCGTGTGGCAAACCCCGCTAGGCCTAGCAGTGGTCTCCTCTGCATGAGGGTCCAAGCTCAGGTCTATATGTCTGAGGGGCTTGCACTCCACTTTCTTCTTAGACTTTAATTAGATGTATGGAGCCACAGATGACTGAGCGAAGGGCCTTCCCAACTCAGGCAGTGCCAGGAGAGGCTTTGTGTGTATCCCTTGTGAGATAGGGTTGCTGAGTTACCAATAGCTCACTCTGGAACTCTTTGGGGAGACTGGTTATAGCTCTCTCTCAAGGGTGGCTGAAGCTCTTTACATGCAGAAAGGCCCTGAGTGAGGGTTACTGCAGCTAGCTACTTCCCTGGCTACCCCCATACTCACAGTGACCATGCCTCCAGCGTCTGCCTTCACCGTGAGGCCATCCTCAAGACAAGCAACCTCTCAAAGTTTTCT
This sequence comes from Mastomys coucha, assembly GCF_008632895.1. Taxonomy (NCBI): domain Eukaryota; kingdom Metazoa; phylum Chordata; class Mammalia; order Rodentia; family Muridae; genus Mastomys; species Mastomys coucha. The sequence continues at coordinate 49,363,786 of NW_022196911.1, read as the reverse complement.
GCTCACCCCAAACCCCTGCTGGAGACCATGGCCACACACGTGAGATGAGCAGCCCAGCAAGGCAGGCTCAGACTGCACTTCCAGAGACTCAGAAACAGAAGGAGCCTTGAGGTCAGAGTAACAAACAGAAACACAGTATCTTTTTCACCAGCACTTGAGATAAAAGCCTTGCTCTTACCATAAGTCAGGCACAGAGAAATCACAGACCAGAGGGATAACAGCAGTAATGGCAGCTGCCCCTTTGGAGATATCTACCAGGCAGAATGACTAGAAATGATGGCTGTAATGGACTAAGGGTTTCCATTGTTTCTCCTGCCACGCTGCACTCTGGGACAATAGGCAGAACTCCAGGGAGACTAGCTAGAGTCCTGCTCACCACACGGACAGAGGCCAGGCCTCATTGTGCAGGAAGGCAAGTCCTAGGCACATTAAGATCCTTTCCCTTTCAAACAAGTCCATGGTCGGATTGCCTTGGCCTCAGGGTTTGGAGTCCATTTCATTGCTAGCCTAGACTGAGGACATTGTCACAAATGCTGCAAGTTCGAGCTCAGTGAAGGAAACATCTGCTCTCCTGGCAGATGGCCAAGATACAGGGGGCGTGGATAGCTTCCTCCTGCTAGCACCATGTTCCTCGAGGTGGAAAGGGTTCAGGCAAGACACACTTGGGACTGCTAAGGTGGGAGGGGGAGACTAACTGGTGCCCTGCTTGCCTGACTATCATTTAAGAACACTGCTATTTTCTTGGGGGATACTTGCTCAGAAAAAAAATGGAAGGAGAGCAAGGATAGGGACCTGAAGGACAGCTAAGCTGGGGCAGGGTGGCACAATGGGTTGGTAAGTTCCAGGAAAAGCCTGTAAGGTGTTGGTACCTGCCAAGATCCCTCAGTATAGGGAAGGAGGCAGGAGCCTGGCTGTAACAAGGACCAGAGCTATAAGCTGAGGCCAACGGGAGGACAATAAGTCACAAAAGGTAAGAGATTACAGCTGGCACGATGTGCCTCATGTCTTCTAAGGCATGGCCTGTAGGTACCCTGAGGCCTAGAGATACAAAAGTGTCCCAGGCAGGCTGTATCTTAGCCAGGAGTGCAGCTGTTATAGCCTGGAAACCATAGGGCTCCTTTACCCACAATTCCAGGTAAGGTCTGTGTGTGTGTGTGTGTGTGTGTGTGTGTGTGTGTTTGTGTGTGTGTGTGTGTACACCTTTCTCATTAAGCAATGAATTAATCAGTCTTATCTTTGGTTCAAGGTACATTTTCTGACAAAGAAAAGTTACTACACTTTCTAGCCGCCACTGGAAGAAATAAAAGGGGATTTTCTTTCTTCCAGTGCTGCTGAAGGCAATGCTGATAAACAGAAGTCTGCTGTCTTCTGCACCAGCACTCTGGAGGTCAGGGGTGGCTAGCTAGCACTTGTAGCCTCAGCCTCTGGCCCACAGGGTTAATTTAGGGCTCAAGTTCTGGGCCCTTGGCTGGGCCAGGGACTAAGAACTCAGGCCTCCTTTTCAAGGGCAGGATGAATGGGGAAATATGCAAATGGCCGCCCTGCCTCCCAGGCTGCAGGGGAGGGCCTGCTGCTGTCACTCCACTCTGGGCCTGTCACATGAAAGGGTTTGCACTCCTGCTGCTGGCTCCTGCAGCCAGGTCAGGCTGGGGCTGTTCTCACCAGAAAACAAAAATCCCTTTCAGACCAAGGAGAAATGAGGGCCCCAGCCGGTCCAGGGAATCCTATTGGAGGCTGTTGACGCTGACCTACTGAGGGTACACATCCCTGAATTCTGACTTCTCATCCAAAGAGAAGAGCCCGGCATCTTTGGAGAGGGCCCCAGAAGCCTCTGTGGTCACTGAGGAAAGCACAAGGGGTGGGATGTCAGGGTTAGGGCAACAAATAGGAGCGCCCCTCTTGCAGTTCTGCTGATCTTGTCCCTTTTCAAAAGCAGCAACATGGATGGCTGAGATAAAGGAGACAAGTGTGTTCGTTTGGGTTTTGTATAAGGAGACCCTGATAACTCTTGTGGTGTTTACTGTGAATGCCAAGGGAGAGGCAGAGGGAAGGAAACCAGGCTAGAAACAAGAAGAACTTGCAGTGTCATCACAGAGAAGACCTTAAGGTCACAGGCCACTCTCTTCTCCACCAGGTGCTTTTGTGGCTTCTCCAGAGGCAGGGTAGAAAGGCAGGGAAATCAATCCGGGGAGATGTGAGAACAGGTCTGGACCTCCTGACTCTGAAATACAGTCGGAGCTCCACACTAGCAAACAACACCACAAGCAAGAATCCCCACACAACCGGCAACTGCTTATGGCCTTTCCTCTTTCTTTTCCTAGCTGTAAAGCTGTAAAAGTTCTACTCATCTCACCAGAAAACCTTATATATGGAAAGGAGGCATACCAAGGCCCTTGTGCACCCCCAGGGACCCCTGATTTCATCTGATCAGTATAACTTCATTCAAGGCATCTCCGAGCTATCTAACTCAGAAAGATGGGAACAGGTGAATGGTTTAACAACCTGTTGAGTTATTACTTGGGAGCAATGGCATATGCAGATAGTGCAGACAAGGCACTGTGACTTTTTTGAGAAGTTTGAACCTGAGGTTCTGAGTATGTCTCACTTTCTGAGCACACCTCTTCCTCTGAACCGTCTGGCTTTTGCCTAAGTTAAGGTATCTTTATTATAACTCAAACTGCCTAACTGCCTAATCCCAGAATTATTTTCCACACTGAAGCCAAGAGTCCTGATTTGGAGGTTTTTTGTTTGTTTGTTTGTTTGTTTTTTGTTTTTTCAAGGCAAGGTTTCTCAGTTTCTCTGTATAGCCCTGACTGTCCTGGAACTCACTCTGTAGACCAGGCTGGCCTCGAACTCAGAAATCTGCCTGCCTCTGCCTCCTGAGTGCTGGGATTAAAGGTGTGCACCACCACTGCCCAGTGGTTTGGAGGTTCTTAAAAGGTCTAGGGGGAACTCTAATGCTGCTGAGAGTGATGGTGGCTTGCTGTGTCTCTGTCCCTCACCTCTGACACCCCAGTGTCACCAAGACCTGTCCTTCAACCACAGAATAAATCCTGGATCCCACAAGCACCCATGTGAGGCTCGGGATGCTGCTCTTAAGAATCAGTGATGCAGCCGGCATCATTTAGTGTGAGAGCACAGCCAGGGCATGGCCTTAACAGCTCCTTCTGGAGCCACACAAGAGTGAAAGGTGTTACATGGATCTCCTACTTTGGGGTGGGACCACCCAGGATATTTACGATATTAAGATGCCAGATGTGTCTCCTTGAAACTTCAGAGAACCTACCCAGGGAGGAGAATCAAGAGGCAGAGGAAGAGGAGGAGAGAGGACACTGTGGGCCCAGAAAACAGGAATTTCACAAGTGAAATCCTATCCGCTGTCCAGCCTGCAGCAAGGAGACCAGGAACACATACACCCGAATCCCCAGCTAATCTGCTGGCAAAGGGAAGGCTATGTACCCAGACATGGCCAGGCTTAAAAGATGGCAGAGTGACAGCTGACTGGGGGTGAGGTGAAGGTTTACCCCAGAAAACCTCATCCTATCAACTGAATTTCACCACTGAAATTCTCTGCCTGCTAAGCAGGGTACTAGTGTCTAGATGGCTTCATGAGACCCCAGTTCTGGAAACAGAACAAAGGGGCTGCTACTTCTGAAGCCATGATGGTCCCTGACAGCCTGGATGGTTCCTACCTGACACCCCTATTTCCATGGTGATAAGTATGTTCCTTCCTTTGGCTGAGAATATCCTGTCTGGCTTCTAAGTACTTCCTTATCTGATCTCACTGGCTGGCTCACATCCTACCTGCTGCTCTCTCTCTGTCTCAGCTCTGACTGTCCTGCCATATAGCCTCGGACTGATCTTCCTGTCCAGTTTCTGGTTGACCTCAATGTTGACCGGCCTTTCTTCTCATTCCTCAGGACCTACTGTCAGTGTTCACACTGGTCTGCAGCTAGAGCTAAGGCAGGAACAGGTGGGTAGGTAGATCCCTCAGGGGTTTGGGGGGGTGTGTGTCAAAGTCCCAACACTTCAATGTAGTGGAAGAAACAGGGCTGATAATAGGCCCAGTCCTGATTACTCCTTCCAGCTCCATAGGTGAGACAGAGTGCTGTGAGCCAGTTAGTGAGGTTTGCCGATTCAACCAAGGGTTGCTTTTTTTTTCTCCCCGTCTCCCCTCCCACTGGTGGCCACTAATCACTTGGTTGGTTCCTGGCTCCAAAGGGTCCCAATCTGGATTTGCTTCTCCCAGGGTCTGGAAGCTGAGATTCTGATTGTTATCGATCTAAAGCCTCAACAGGCAGCCAGCTTGGAATGTAAGCTTGACAGGACAGAGCACAAGCCAGAGCTAGCCACTCCTGACCTTTCACAGATTTTCTCTACCCAGGGTTGGGGGACGAAGGACATTTCTGGGGAGGGCAGATGGATAGGGTCAGGTGGGTTGTTGGAGATTGGTTCTAATGCTTTGATTCAATTGGGAACATGTGTGTCCAAATGCTGAATGTCCTTGTTCCCAGTTGGTTTTTGGTAGATGCCAACGGTCAATGGCTGGACAGGGGGTGGGACACTTAGAGTTGTGCAGGCTAGGATGCAGAGAGGAATGGGGAAGAATCTCCAGGATGTGGTGGGAGATGGAAGAGGAAAGCTACAGAAGAGCCAACAAGCCACGTGAGAATTTGGGTAGGTGGCCACTGGCCACTTCCTCAATTGGGCCTGGGGTAGCAGGAGAAGGTTTAGAAGTGCCTACCCTTTGAGATAGCCAAGGCATTTTAAAAATAAGCTAATGTGTGTGTGTGTGCGTGTGTGTGTCTTTCATTCTAGGAAACAAAGATGGCTCCCGGGCGGGTGCGCACGCACATGTGATCCACAGGAACCCAAATAGGTGTAGTAAAAACTCACCACTACAGTGGGTCTATTTGGAATGAAACAACTCAGGGTCTCAGATTATTGATTAGATCTCAGAATAGATATGAGAGTTCAGCTCAGAATTTCTGTTGCAACATGTGTTACCTATTCTCACTTCTCACAGACCCCAAGCCTGCCATGAGTCAGGAGAATAGTTGGCTATGTCTACACCTGAAAGGTGAGTGAGTGGCAGGAATCCATACCCAGGCATCCTAAGGACAGCCTCCAGGCCAGATCCTGAGATCTAGTGGATGGTGAGTGAAAACTATGGCTAGGTCAAGGTAAGGGTCTGGGACTATCATACCAGGCCATCCGCAAAGGCAGGAATTTGACTGGATCTTCTTCTCAGCTGTGTTAGGCAATGTACCTAGAACTGCCTGTCCATAGAGAGACGAGATCTTGGAGTTTCAAGAAAGCAAGAGCCCTCTGAGAAATCTCCCTTCTACAAACCATCTATCCTGAAGTTGTGGGATATCTACCCATCCTACCCATCCACCCATCCACCCATCCACCCACCCACCCACCCACCCGCCCATCCACCCATCCATCCATCCATCCATCCATCCATCCATATTTCTCCCTCACTTCTGGAGCTCCTGAACATCCCAGCCCTGACAATATCAGGGACCAACCAGAATTTATCCCTGCAAGGTGAGGCCACTGACTGGAGATTCCTCTCAGCTATACTGGGTAGAGCAGCCAGCACTCACTCCAGTTTGTTTCTTAAGAGACAATATTGCATACCCCAGGTTGACTTGGAACTTGCTCTGCAGTGTTTGCATCCCAAGTGCTGGGATTGCAGGCACTTAGCTTTTACTTCAGACACTTACTTCTGTTGCTAATCTTTCCTCATCAGGACCCTCTGGCCTAGAATGCTTTTTTCTTTTTTCTACTTCATTTCTGCTTGTTAGAAACCTGGCTCTCTTCTGGGCTGCAAGTCTGGGGAAATATTCTGACCCTCAGCTTCTACAAGTGGCTACCTACTTAAATTCCTCTGGGCCTCAGAGCTTCATGCAGTAAGTGGTGATAACAGCAACACAGCATTGTGGGAAGATTGAAGGGGAAGCTTGCGGAATCAGATCCGTGGTGACTGACATACAGTGTGTGCAAGATGAAACAGAAGTGCAGATGGTATGTTTACGCTCTGTTCCCTCTTTTCATTCAATAAATTAAAAGCGCCTACTGTGTGTCTGGTGCTGGCTAGATAAACAACATACCTACTACTATATAAAACTTGTTTCTTTTTGCAAACAAGACAGACCTTCTCCTTACCACCTCGTGTACAGGACAGCCCTGAATTCTATCACATCTGTAGCTGAGCCAAGTTCAGTTTCAAGAAGGTCAACCTAAGGAGCTCTTAGAATCACAAACCCCAGAGAATCAGCAGGGGAACAAGATGGCTGGGTTCTGCTGCCCCCTGGTGCCAGCCTGCTCTTCCTAGTGCAGCCTTAGGCCCATGCAGGCTGCCGAGAAACTTAAAAAA
>NW_022196911.1:49327349-49357342 GCF_008632895.1 Mastomys coucha | reverse complement strand
AAAAAAAAAAAAAAAAAAAAAAAAAATCTTCCCACAAGGTAAAGGCTTGAGTACAAATTCAAACTTCCTTTGGGAGCCATGCCCCCTATACCTGATTTTCCTGGAGCTTCACCATCAGCCCCAATTTTTAGCTGCCATTTTGGGTTCCATTAACTGCTCCAGACCTCATTACCTTAGTGGAGTCTGGGGCTAGGGGTGGGATCTGATGGGGCAGAGCTGAGCATGTTTGCACCTGCTTGGCCAGATCTATCACATCAGCCTCTTGGAGCCATGGCCCCACTCCAGTAGGATGTGATCCTTGTCCCCAGAGCAGGAGTCAGGACTGGGGGTTCATCTTTGCCTCTTTCTGGAGCCCAGTTGCCACTCAGACCAACCTGGGCTACATGCATTCTCATAACATAACAGTCCCACACAACACTCCGGTCTATTGCTCCTGACTCAACCTGGCCACTGTGTCTAAACAGAGGGTCTTTCTGTGCTCCCTGATAAAAATCCTCTCCTCCAGAACCCATCCAACAACCCAGGTTCTCAAGGCAGAAGACACAAAGAATCAGCCCCATCGCAGTTCTCTCCGCATACCTTCGACAGCTTTGACTTCTTTTATTTGGTACTTGGCCTACCTGTCTCTGATAAATGCCCCATGTCCTGCAGAAATCCACACAGGAATCACTGGTAGCTAAGGTCTGAGGTTAAGCAGGTTGGATCTTATACAAGTGTTTAGAGCTACATCAGCATGAATGAAGGGGTACCCTTTTAGTAATGTATCAAGAGTGGTCCCTCTTTCCAGTCCACACACAGGTATCACAGAGGTGGGCAGGAGTCCCAACCCACTGAGGCCCATTGTCCTCTGAGTGCTTGGGATATGGTGGGCATATTTCTTACCAGACTGAGCACATGACTCATGCTGGACTCATATCATTGTCTCCTTGTTTACAACTCAACATTCAGGTTAGAACTGGAATGGTTCGGTACCGTGCAGCCCAGAGCTCATGGCTCCTCCAGGTTGCTTTTTCCTCATCTTTCCCTGAGAGCCCTTGAGGTCAACTTTTGCCAGACCAAGGTTTGTTTCCTTAGGGACGCACTGAGTAGCAAAAAAGCACATAGACATTGACTCAGGAGTATCTTCCTGTTTGACAGAGTGGCAGAAACCTGGTAGCTACACTGGGCTATAAAACAGATTACGAAGTGGAATTCATCCTGGCGGGGGTGTGTGTGTGTATGCATGTATATGTGTGTGTGTGTGCATGTACGTGTGTGTGAATGTACATTTCTCAGACCCTTCCATCGCAAGAGAAAGTCTGAGATCTAGCAAAGCCCCAAGAAGGGCATACACATGAGCTCTAAAGCCCCCACAATGTCTCTGGGGTACTGCATCTAAGGAAAAGCACATGCCAGACTCTGCCTTCCAGCAATCAGAGCAGCTTGGCCTCTGTGGAAGCAGCTGCCACCTATCACAGGAAAAGCTCCGCTTGATTCTCAGAACCCTTGTCCAAGCCCTCAGTGAGGCAGATCCCCGTTTTCTTATCCAAAGAGGCACGACAGAAGCGCAACCTGACTCAGTGCCAGTTGTACCCCAGCTGTAGACAAGAAGCCTTCCCAGTCAGGGGTTTCTCTCACAGGCTACTGAGGACCCCTATCACAAGTGGCCCTGAAGCCTCTGGACACCTTCCTGGAACCACAAAAGACCAAAGCTTCTGAACCAAAGACCAAAGCTTTGAACCCATGCTGGGTGGGGTTCTTCCTGGAGTAGAACAAAGAGGACCAGGTACCGAGAAGAGGCTCATAGACCATTTTGTCATTTAGGAATAAATAGTGTCTATTACCACCACCATCACCATCACCATCACCATCGACATCACCACCACCACCACTTCCACCACCACCATCATCACCAACATCATTATTATTTTGATTATCCATGACCCCAGCTGGAGCCTGTCCTTGCCTGTTGGGTACACAGCAAGACCAGAATGGCCCTGAGCAGCCTGTCACCAGACACTGGCATACAGAAGGAGCTTAGGGAGCTGAAGGGATTAGAGAGGCCTTAGTCTCTCCAGCTCAGGGGGACTGTGTCCCTGTGGCCTACCTCAGGACAATTGTGGGGGTGGGGAAAATAATGACCTGGCCCCACCACCCCCTCAGGTTCAGACATGATATAGCCAAGCACTTGGCATGGGTTGATCAGCTAAAACTTGAGATCAAATTCCAATCTGCCAAGTGTTATCCATATGGCATTGGGGAAGTCAGTTTTTTAATCTCCACAATTAAAGAGGTCCCACCAACCCACTAGGTTTCACAGTGAATATTAAAAAAACAAACCAACACATGAAAACACATGACTCTCACAAAAGAATCAAGCTCTGCCCTTCCTTTAGCTCAGAAACAACTTTGTCACCACCCCTGGTGGTGCTGTCTGAATACCAAATAAGCAATGCTAGCATGCGGAGAGCATTTGCCCTGGGTTAGGCCAAGCATTTCCACATTAGGAGGCTTATTCTGCACAGAGCAGAGCTAGGGCTGAGGTTGGGGTGAAAACCCCTTAGAGGTATTAGCTGGAGGCTTGGAGAGGGGAGAGGTCAGTGCAGAGAAGTAGTATTGGCAAGGGGTGGGCCTGTTGAGAGCATCCAGGTATGGGTGTAGGAATCTGGGGAAAGTAGGGATTTATCAGGAGTCCCGTAGCTTCCTAAGAGGGTGCAGGGATGAGGGAGGGAACAGGGGAAGCCAGGGCATAGCCTTGGGCAGAGCTAAGGGGCAAGTAAGTAACCAGACAGTCTTGTCCTCTGGCTAAAGGGCAGCAGGGACTGGTAGTGAGAAAGGTTCTGGCTGGGATCAGGAAACTCAGGTCGGCTCTGCCGTACAATTCGCCTACCAAGAGACCTTGGGGGCAACATAACCTGGGTTTTGGTCTCTGGAGATGGACACAGTCACAGAAAGTCTGCCCTTCCTTTGGCATCAGGCCTAATCTGATCACCGGTTCTCACCACAAGGAGAAAGGAGCTTGAGAACGGTAGGGAGATTATGGGGGTCTCAGCTAACAAGGCCCTTCCTCCGGGTTGACCCAACTGCTTCCCCAAAGCTGCCCATGGGCCCCCACCAGAATTGGGGGCGACTCGGAGACCTTGAAGGGACCGCTCGGCAGCCGCAGCAGAGGGCTCCGCAAGGTGGGGATGTCACACCCGCACCCTGGGCCGAGATACCACAGCTTCGCGGAGATGGTGGTCACGATCGGACCGGGACTTACCGGAAGACAGCCAGAAAGACCCCCCCAACACCAAGAAGAAGGTCAGCATGTTGGTGAGCGGGCCCAGCCTGGCCCGCACTGCTTCCCAGGCCCGCAGCTCCGCAGCCCCAGAGCCACCGCCGCTGCCGCCGCCGCCGGGTATTTTTAGCCCCCGCCTCCCCGCGCCGCTGCGGAGACCCGGCGGGAGGGGGAGGGCGCAGCGCGCGCTCCTCTCGGAACCCGACTCCCTGCCCCGCAGCGCAGCCGGGACTCCTAGGCAAAGAGACAGCGGCATCCGAACCGCCGAGCCCGACAGGGGGGAGGGGCTGGGCCGCCCGCCCCGCAACGTTCTGGGGAAAACGGGCTGGAGGAAGGGACTCACGGGCGCACCGCCGCTCCTACCTCACCCCTCCACCCACAAATGACCCTTACCTCCACACGACCGGCCTCCAGGGTTTTATGGCTAGGCAGGCTCAAATGGCAGCGGGGGTCCAGAGCTTCTGTCCCAGAAAGTGCACATGCTGAAGTGCCGGTTCTTGGCTGAGTCAGACGCCCCCTAGGACCTGATTTTGTAGTTGCTGGGAGCCACATCTGCAAACCCAAGAGGGGAGGGAGTGATGGAAGGGCCATCTAGGTGAGGCTAGATTGAATAATGCCCAGAGTTAGTAAGAATGCTCAAGGTCAGGTTGGAGGCCACACAAGGTCACGGGAAGACTCACCAGCTGCCATGTCCCCAGGCACATCACATGAAGCCACAGGCAGCCACATGGAATCACAGGTGTCTCCCAAGAACACAGGCAGTGATGGTTATGTGTGGTACATGAGAGCTCAAGCTCTTCTTAGCTATGATAAATGGCCATACAGCCACCAGGTTGCTGGTGCACACATTGATGAGCTGTAGAGTTGGAATCCCTTTGTCTGGGAACAAAAGGAGGACGCCTGGCTCTGCGATCTTCCAAAAGAATAAAGGCAGGTATTCTGATGGAGCCTCGATGGACATCTTCAAGTGGATTTCACCAAGGTCCCCTCGTTCTTCAAGCATTCAGGACTCACTAGGCTTCCAGCACCGAGGACAGCGCTCAAACTGCGTAAACCAGCGGGCAGGCACTGGTTAAGGCTAGGACCCAGACCAGGAGAGAAGTAAGCGGGTGAGAAACCAGACATCAGAGATTAGGAAGCAAGCAAGGGGTGGATAGGTGAGATGGCTTACTCTCTGTGCACTTGAACTCATAGCTGGGCTTCAGTTCTCTCTCTCTCTCTCTCTCTCTCTCTCTCTCTCTCTCTCTCTCTCTCTCTGTGTATGTGTGTTGGTGTGTGTCTGTGTGTCTCTCTATGTGTTGAAGCAGGGGGTGGTCCTGCATCTTTAGTATTGGTATGTGTGTCTAGGCCTATCTGTGTGAGCCTTAGAGATGTACAGTCTGCAGAAACGTCTACAGTGAATCTCTACAATAGACCATTCTTTCCCATTACAGGAATTGGGGCTTGGGAGGGTGGCTCTTGCTTATAGCCAGTCTCTTCCTGGCAAGGGTTTTTCTGGAATCTAAAACTTGGCAGACACCTCTATGAGAGGATCACAGAGGTGATGTTGCAGGATTGTTCCCAGTGGGTGACACAGCAATCAGAAATCCTTCCTGCATTCCCAGCAGCAGTAGCAAACTAATAGAAGGCCTGCTCAGGAGGAGACCCAGTCAGGGCAAGAAGCTTCTAGGCTTGGCAGAAGAAATAGTTTCAAGTCAGACTGGCCTAGGGGATTGGCCAGAATATCATTACACTTTTTTTTTTTTAAAAGAGTGAAACCATAAGCAAGGTTTATCCCATTGAAATTTCTGATCCTATGCACTGTAGGATCCCTTTTTCTAGAGCCTTCAGCTCTGCATTCTGGCAATATCCGTTTCACATTCATAGTAGGACAAAAAAGATCCATCCCCCTCTCAGATGCCCTTGTCTTTCTATCATCTGTACATTGTTCTATCATCTGTACACAGGGCTAAATAAGTATTGTTGAACAGAGCGGGGTCCTAGGAGGCAAGCAGCAGGCTCTGGGGCCAGTCCTCCGCAGCACCAAGCTGCAGGAACATCTAGGCTCCTGGGTAGCTTCTGGCAGCCTTTTCTTCAGAGTGATGTCATGGGACACATTTAGCCTGGCCTCCTGCAGAATGCTGCATCCAGTTACTCTTCCTATAGATCTCTCTGTTTCTTGTGAGCATTACAGTTTGAAACTCTGCACTGGCGCCAAGCTGATGACATCTTAACTGAGTGGAGTTCTACTTTTTCTCTGAGCAGTACTTGGCTTCTCTTAAGGGACAGCGATAAGAAGATGCTAGGCTGGCTGTGGGATCGTGACCAGGTTGCTTTTCACTCTAGGTGTGTCCTTTCCACTGAGTCACAGGGCTGTTGTTTTCTATACTGGGTTACCAAGGGCTCTTTCCTCCTTGTAGATCTCCGTCATGAACCAGGCAGCTGTGACTCTAAGACCTCTAGACTACATGGGTCCAGTAACCCTGGAACACAGCACGAGAGAAGCCAGCATCCAGAGATGTCCAGGCAAGGTGGGATAGAGCTTTTATATCAAGCCATGCAGTAGCTGTGGCCTCCTAGTTCCCTTCCATTCATGTCTTCATTCACTCTTTAAGCTACTGTGTGTTTTGTGGCCTCTTCCGGTAGGAGCTGGGGTGCGGGCAGGCAAGTCAGAAGCAGCAATAACAGCAGTCTAGTATGTTAAGTCTGGAAACAGAACGATGGCCCTAACCTAACCCTGGGAAGATCTCCTCAGGGATGAAGCATTCTTTTTTGACCTTCAACCTTAGTGTAAATGTTTAGACAGGAGATGCCCCTTGAAAAGGCTCATATGTTGAAGGCTTGATCCCTGTGTGGTACTGTTACCGAGAGACAACTAGACAGAGCATGCTGTCTATTCATCAGTAGAGTAATCCCTTGGTGAGTTCATAGCTGAGTGGGCTGCAGAGATGGAAGACCTGGTTGAAGGAAGTAGGTGGGGAAGACATGGCTTTGAAGGGCGCGTCTTATGCCTAGCTCTTTCCTCTCATTTTCTCTGCTTTCAGATGAGCAGCTTTGCATCTTCTCCCATCATGAAGTGCTCTCTCTATGGGCCCAGAAACAGCCAAGCAACTGTGGACTGAGACCTTTGAAACTATGATCCAAGATAAAACTTTAGGTTGATTTTTCTCAGGCATTTTGTCAGAGTATCAGAAAAAAAAGCCATCAAGGTTGATCAAAGGATACCAGTCTAAATTCTGCTCTGATTTCGTCATGATTTTGTCATCGTATGAAGCCTAGGGGAAGTCTCTGCTCTTTCTGTCTCTGTTGATGCAAGTAAATACTGATCTAGAGGGTCCTGGTTGAGTGACAAGCCTCTAGGTCTAAACCAGCTTCTATCTACCCCTCGTCTAGTCTGCTAATCACCATGAGAAATAGCCCAAGATGGATGGGTTCAGATGATCTTACATGTAGAACATCTGAGCCATGACCCTTTGGTATTTGTAAGTCTGTAACACATTCTCAGTTTGGGGGATGGAACCCAGGGTTTCCCATGTGCTAGGCCAAGTAATGCATTACTAAGACTCATCACTAGTTATCCCTGACAGTTTTGAACATATTTTGATAATTCACCACGTTTTAGGTACCTGTTTCTGGAGGGACCCAGAAAATTCGCTTTTCCAGCCTTCCTTGAATCTAGGTGCAGGTGAGTGAATTAGGTGGTGTCAGTGAGATATGTCTTCATGAGCCTCTGATCCAAAAGTTATAAATGAGTTGGAGAAAATCCTGTCCAATGGCATCCATCTTGCTGGCATCGGGAAAGAGGCAGAAGCAGGGGATGGTGGGTGACTGTGAGAGCTGCTCTTGGAAGTGTAAGGCTCGTTTTCTGAACTGCCTATAAGTGCTGTGAGTTATGCAACTTCTCAGTATGCTCTTTTTATGCTAAAAGAGTCCATATGGATCTGGTGTTGTTTATGGCCAAGAGCTCCAAGAGCTCGGATCGTCTCCTTCACTTTCCCATTGCTCAAGAACTTTTCAGCCCTTGGAGGCTTGTGGCTATGGGGCTAAACATGCAGCAAGGCACATGCCTGGCCCAGTGGCTACCTACACTGTGGGGATGGAGCTTCTGGTTAGTGAGGCTTGCTGAGCTGGACGGCGTCTAAATCTATAGCCTTGGGTAGCTTGAAATTCACTATGTAAAACAGGTGAGTCTCACTCACCATGACCCACCTGCCTCTGCCTCCCCAGGGCTGGGCACTTCAAGAGTGTGCACATGCTTGGCTCTGGGCTAATCTCTTGAAACTCAGTAAAGAATCTACTCTGAAGAGCCACCCCATCTACAGCAAAGACTTTGATGATAAGAAACAACAGCTAGAGAAATGTAATTTCCAATTCATATCCTCTAATGGGTCTTCTCTCACTTAATAAAATTGTTCACTGCAGGCTGGAGAGACAATTCAGTGCTTAGGCGCATGTACTGTTCTTGTAGGAGACCTGAATTCAGTTTCCAGCACCCATGTCATGCAGCTATTGGCTGTAACTCCTGCTCCAGGGGCTCTGATGCCCTCTTCTGGTCTCTGCAGGCACCATATTCACATAAATATAAAGTAGAAGTAAATAAAGAAAATTGAAATCTTGTCTAATGTAGAAATTTTGGGAAATACAGAGAAGTACAGTAAGGTTTCCTGTGGGCTGGTGAGATGGATCAGCAGTTAAAGGGGCTTGCTGCCAAACCTGATGACCTTAGTTCAACTCCCTGAACACTTATGGGTAGATAGACTGCCACAGGTTACCCTCTGACTTCTATATGTGCACCATAGCACAAGATACCCCTCACACACACATAAATAAGTAAATGTATTTTCAACTAAAAAAATCTTTCCTTGGTCAAAAAGGGTCAGAGTAGAAACAGCTTGTGGAGCTCTCACTTGGGGAACTGCTATTGCCCAGATATCACAGGAGAATTAACCCATTTACTTGGAAAGGTTTTAGTTGGGAACTCTTTGTCGAGCTGACCAGACAAACATAACTGAATAGATTTTTAAAGAGACAATAAAATGATTGAGGAGTTCCTGAGAGTTTTTTGCAGAATCACAGGAAGACAAATCAAAACCCCTTGTAGGTTTTCCTGTGTCTACCACCCCAAGGGCAAACAGTGGCCAAACCACTGTTCCCACCGGTTCCCAAGAAGGCTTCTATGCATGTGCCTCTGGCTATACAAGGCTGGGGTTTGTTGCAACACAAAGTATAATGTAAAGACATTGAAAAGGAAGTTGAAGAAAAAATAGATGAATGCTGTATTGGCTGGGGATGGGGAAAGTCTATGTAGAGCCACAAAGGAAAAGATTAGTAGATTCAAAGTTCTGACACATGCAAATCTAAAAGATCTGCATGCTAAAACCACCATCAAAAAACTAAAAGGAATAGACTGCAAGAAGTATTTACACCATTCTGCAAAAAAGGGTTTGATATGTAACTCAAACCAATCGGAGACAGAGACAGACACACATACAAATAGAGACAGAGAGACAGAGGAAGGAAGAGATGGAGGGGGAGGGAGGGGAAGGATGGAAGGAGAGGGAGAGAGAGAGAGAGAGAGAGAGAGAGAGAGAGAGAGAGAGAGAGAGAGAGAGAGAGAGAGAGAGAGAGAAAGAGAGAGAGGCTACAGATATAATGGCATGTTTGGCACTTCCTGACTGCCTAGGAAGGTGAGACATGAGGCAACTGCCAGGGTCATCTTCTTCCTCTAGAAAGTATGGCCTAAGATTCTCCTCCCTCTAAACCCCATGGCCACATCTCTGATCCCTGTCTCGTCCACCCTGAAAGCCTACTAAAGGAGAGTACTAGTCACTAACCGCAGTCACTCTAGTTTGTCCTTTTATGCTTCCATTTCTCCTCCTTAACGTCACCCTCCTGACTCCCTCTCTCCTTTGTCTGCCTAGTATTCCAGGGCTGGTTGATAGACATCTTTATGACAAGGGACTGAAGTCACCTCCAATAGCAGCAAGGCTAGGACAGATAACCCACCAAATGGTAGCGATTATCTATGATGGTGAGACCCTGCCCTGGAGTAGAAGCAGATATCTTTGGGGATGATCATGGTAACAATTTCTTCAGACTGCTCAAAGAACCAGAACTGAGATAATGGCCTTAACCAGGATTTCTTAATTATGCATACATCGTGACCAAAAATCCAGCTCATCCTCTATTTCAACTTACGCTCAAGCCAATACTCCAAAGACAAACTTTGGGTCACTGAAGCCCTTTACCTCTGTTTTGTTTGTTTGTTTGTTTGTTTGTTTTTCAAGATAGGATTTCTCTGTGTAGCCCTGGCTATCCTGGAACTCACTCTGTAGACCAGGCTGGCCTCAAACTCAGAAATCTGCCTGCCTCTGCCTTCCAAGTGCTGGGATTAAAGGCGTGCTCCATCACTGCCCTGCAGCCCTTTATTTCTGACTTTTGCTAAGACAGACACTTAGATCAGACTCCCTTTCTCTGTCATTCACCACTACTCATCTCTCTTGCTTTAAAACTTGGGGGGGGGGGGCGGTGCACAGGATGTAGTAAGTTGGCATGAAGCTGAGGATGACCCTGAATTTCAGATCCTCCTGTCTCTTCTTCCCAAGAGCGGGGATTACAGGCATCCACCACCACACCAAGTCTGCACAGTGCTAGGAGGAGACCCAGGGCTTTGTGTTTGATGGACAAGCACTCTACCAATTGAACTACATGTCCCCAGTCCAACCCATCTCTCTGATTTGTGTATTGGGATGGGGAGCTGAGTTTAGTGTGTTGGGATTTCCAGAACTGGGACTTTTTGTATAAAACTCCAATAATACCATAACTTCTTCCATCTGCTGAAGACCCAGGCTATTTTTCTAAAGAGTCAGTGAGGCATCAACCTCTCTCAGCCCAAGTTAGGCCAGATGCTTTCCAGCAATAAATCAGAGATCATAAGATAATATGGGTATCTGAGGATCTGATCCTAAAGATCATTTGGTAAACCGTGTTACAAAGTTCTTACCCACTGATGACCACCAGTGCTTTTGCTTAGGATTTAACACAAAGCAAGAAAAATCAGGATTATGTATGTATAACTCTTCATTGCCACTACCACCTGTGGATTCTGCGGTCTCTGGGAGTTTGCCTAAGACCCAATGTTCTGTTGTGCCATTAAAGGCTCCAGTGAAGGCTCACAGTGAATGAGGGCTGGAGACAGGGCTGGAGATGAACACCTTCAGAGTAAGAAGAAGAAATGGAGGGAGAAAAAGACAGGAAGAGCCTGTTAGGGGTAGAAGGAGGAACTCATGGAGGTCCAGGGAGAGCAAAGACCTCTAACATGGTGGTGCATCCCCTGGACCTGGAAGGAGCACCCAATTCTCAGAGCTCTCTTGAAAAACTGAGAGAGAAAAGGTACAGAGAAAGAAAAGGTGTACTCAGCTTCATGGCTCCTGACCAGGGGAGTACAGAACAGTCTGTCTACGAGGGAGGAACATCATCAGAATACTTGGTCTAGAGAACTGCTCAGTGCTTGGATATTCTCTCTCTCTCTCTCTCTCTCTCTCTCTCTCTCTCTCTCTCTCTCTCTCTCTCTCTCTCCTCCTAAAATTAGGAATAGAAACTTTTTTTTTTTTTAAATGAGAAAATGGAGAAAGCAAGAGCTAATTGTTTGCAGAGGCGTGTGGACCTCAGGAAGCACCGTGCTTTAATAGAAGGATAGACAGAGCCTCAGGCAGCCCATCTCTAAGCTATTTTTAGGCTGTGGTTCCGGGAGGGGGCAAACCCCAGAGAGGATGAAAGAGAATGTCTCCTGTATTTGTAGAAACACTAGGACCAACCACAAGTGCTCAGCCATGACACCACAGGAGTGAATCCACCCAAAATATCAGTGTAGGCTATATGTCAGTTCCATACAAAATAGTTTCCAAAAAAGGAAAAAGAAAAATCAAGATCTGCAGAGTGAAAACGCCCAAACAGGGAAGTGTCAATGGAACATTAAACATCTGGGGTAGGCCACCAAGAGATCCATGTTGTAAGAGATTTTGATGGGTGAATTCCCACCAGCAGCAGGGTCAGGAGTGAAAGACAGGACTCGGTCAGCAACACCTGTGGAGAGTCAAAGTGAAAGCCACAAGGCCACCCCCTGCTCCCCTGGCCCTCCATCACCTCTGTCACTCACTGCGCAAGCCCTCACGTCACTCAGCCACCTGGCATTGGTAAAGAAAAATGTTGGTGCTGTAGAGCTGCTTAGGGAAGGAGAAATCACAAGGCAGATATGACCCTCCAGAGGACCTGGGAACCATTCCCCAGAGGAAATGCTTCCTATGTCAGACTCAGCAAAGGCCCGCCAGATAGGGAGGGGCTAATCATTAATTTTACACCCCTAGGAAAGACTATGAATGGGTGATGTTAGAGAATGGGGCACAGACAAATTAAAGTACTAAGCTTTATAAGCCATTGCAGTTCATGCCTGCCATCCCAGTGAGAAGCTTAGGTAGAAGACAGAGAGTCTGAGCTAGCCTGGGATATACATAAACACCCTGGAACCTATTTATCTCTATATGTCTGTATATGCGGAGCATTACAAAAGTGCCAATTCTCTCCAAAGTTGTTTTTACATTTAATTTGTTCTCTTTTATTGAACTTAAAAAAATTAGTTTAGATTTTGTCAGGGGCTGGAAAGATGTTTCTGCAGTTAAAAGTACTGGCTGCTCTTGTACTCAGAGGACTTGAGTTTGATTCACAGCACCCACAAATGCACAAATGCACACACACATGCACACTCATACTCACTGATACACACTCACACATACACTCTCACACACATGCTCACAGAGGCACGCATGTGTACACACACACACACACACACCACCTACACACACACATACCACACATACACCACACACACACACCACACACACACACCACACACACACCCCACACACACACACACACTGGTTCAAACTGTCTCTAACTTCACCAGGTTCTGGTGCCCTCTTCTGGCCTCAGTGGGCACCAGGTACAGATGTAGTGGTACAGACAGACAGTAAAAGAAGCCACCGAGGCTACAGACACAGCTCAGTTGGTAGAATGTTTACCTAGAATATATGAAGCCCAAGATTTGATTCCCAGTACCAAATAAACTAGGTTGTGATGTCTGGCTCATGCTAGTACTTATGGAATTTGGGAGGTAGAGTCAGGAGAATCGGAAGCTCAAAGTTATCGCTGGCTATGTAGAAAATTCCAGGGCAGCTTGGGCTATATGAGATCCTATCTTGAGCAAAAATAAAATAAATATAACGTTAACATTTTAAAACTAAAAACTTGACTGAGTAAAACAGAAGAGATAAAATGCAAATGGCTAGTAGGTACTAGTTAGTCCTGAAAGTGATAAAAGAAAATGTCAATAAAAACAAAAAGAAAACCAAATACAGTAATTCACATGCAATCCCAGCACTTGGGAGACAGAGGCAGGAATATCAGGCGTCCAAGGTCATCTTCAGTTATACAGCAAGTTCAAAGCCAGGCTGAGCTACCAGAGACCCTGTCTTAAAAGCAAACAATAGCATTACAATTCATACCTCTTATTAGTTATTAAAAGTAAGGTATGGGGCTGGAGAGATGGCTCAGTGGTTAGGAGCACCGACTGCTCTTCTAATGGTCCTGAGTTCAAATCCCAGCAACCACATGGTGGCTCACAACCATCGGTAATGGGATCTGATGCCCTCTTATGGGATGTCTGAAGACAGCTACGGTGTACTTACATATGATAAATAAATTTTAAAAAAAGGTAAGGTATGGCCATGGATTAAGAGAAAAGCGATTAAGGACATGGGTTGAAATCAAAGAGAATAACAATTTGACAAAATACAGACATTGTAAGCTGGCTGTAAGGCACATGTCAGTAGGCAGATGGCAAAGAGAGTGAGGCATGAGAGTCTCTAGGTCAAGGCCAGTTTGGGTTACATCTTTGCTGGCCATGGTAGCATACACCACTAATTGTAGCACCTGGGAGGAGGAAGCAGGAGGATCAGGAGTTCAAAGGCATCCTCAGGTACATTCAGGGCCAGCCTGGGCTCATGAGGCCCTGTCTTGAATATTATTTTTTAGTAAGCAGTGTAGACCCAACAGGTTCACTGCACGAATTAATCTTCAGGAAATGATGTGCAGAAATATGGATGCTTCAAGTGAATGTTCAAGGATATTCTGCATACTGTTTCCTCTAACAACTTTAAAGCAGCTGCAGTATCTAATGATAATAATTTAGAGAAATAAATATTTTGTGTGCTCGCAAGATAAAATAATATATAACTATTAAAAGCAGTGGGGGAAGATGGTGATGAGCCCAGAAAATGATCCCTGTGCCTTAGCTGACAAAAGGTCATGAAATCTACTTTTCTAACAAATACTTGAGTGACTATATGTAATAAAGCCCCACTTCTTCCTAAAAAGAAGATGCATGTAGAAGGGATTCAGTAAAGGGAAACAAATCTGTCAGAAGAAAACACCTGGGGCTTTGGAGATGGCTCAGTTGGTAAAGTGCTTGCCTTGCAAGCATGGGGGCCTGTGCTTAGTCCAGAATTGGGTGTAAAAAACTCTGGCTGTGGTGGGGAGTGCCTGGATTTCTAGTACTGGGGAAGCAAAGGGAGGGAGCGTCCCTGGGCTTACTCAGCCTGCTCAGAGTGTGTTTCAGACCAACCAGAGGCTGTCTTCAAAAGACGGAATGAACAGTTCCTGAGTAATGGCATTGATCTTGTTACCTGTTCTCCACCTACACACCAGTGTGCACAACCACACATGCACACAGGCCAGGGGTTCCTGTGGTGTCAGACAGAGAAGGAAACTACTTGGAGAGATAAGAATGAAAACCTGGTGCAGATTGACTTCATCAATAGCCTTGAAGTCTATTCCCAATGTATTTAAGCCCAGTATAATTTGGGAAAAAAAATTCCTGATGTAATGCACAATCCCCGTTGCACAAGGAAGTGTAATTACATTGAAACTCAACACAGGTTGTGTCATTTCTTCTAAGATGGGCTCTGTACTGGCTGGTTTTGTGTGTCAACTTGACACAGGCTGTAGTTATCACAGAGAAGGGAGCGTCAGTTAGGGAAGTGCCTCCATGAGATCCGGCTGTGGGGCATTTTCTCAATTAGTGATCAAGGGGGTAGGGCCCCTTGTGGGTGGTGCCGTCCCTGGGCTGGAAGTCTTGGGTTCTACAAGAGAGCAGGCTGAGCAAGCCAGGGGAAGCAAGCCAGCAAGGAACATCCCTCCATGGCTTCTGCGTCAGGTCCTGCTTCCTGACCTGCTTGAATTCCAGTCCTGACTTCCTCTGGTGATCAACAGCAATATGGAAGTAAGCTAAATAAACCCTTTCCTCCCCAACTTGCTTCTTGGTCATGATGTTTGTGCGGGAATAGAAACCCTGACTAAGACAGGCTCTAAAGATATGCTACCTGTACTAGCTTAAGGGCCTAAGGCTCTGGTCTGTTCTTGGCCATTCAGACAGCATAGAGGTCATTAGGACTATTAGCTCTGGTCCTGCTTGTGGGAGCTTGGGGAAGGGTCATTTAGATTACTAAGCTACCTCAGGCCCTGGTTGTGGGAGCTTGAGATGGCCTGGTCTAACAGATAACACAGATCACCAGGCTGTTAGTCACCTCCAATTCCCAGCTTTCTGGATGGAAGAAGTTTGTTTTTTTCCTTTCCCACTGGAAAGACATAACATTCCTGTATTCTCTGGAGGCCTGTGGATATGAGGACCTTCTCGAGGCTATGTCCCCAACACATGGGCACACACAGACGAAGTGAATGCCCCATGAGCTGGGGACTGAGGGTAGGTTTTGGATTCTTTTTAATGCTTTTCTGAGGTCTTCAAACTTTTCATGCTATTTTATTTTGTTATTTTGTTTTATTTTATTTTTTGTGATACTAGGGTTACCCAGGACCTTGTCTAGGCAAGCCAGCCTACCACCAAACTACATGCCCAGCCAACAAATTATTTCTTGTCATGGACACAACTCGTATTTATGACCACAAAGGAAAAGGCTAGAAGCTTTAATAGAATGCAAGTTAAGGGCTATGGAGATGTTTTAGGGGTTCCATGCTTCCTGCCAAGCCTGACGACCTGAGTTCAATCCTCAGGAGAGGACTGAGTCCTACAAACTCTCCTCCGACCCCAACACATGCACAGTGGCAGCCTTGTAGCCACCCCTCCACCCCTCCACATATTATGACACAGATGGATGAATGTAATTGAAATAAAAATCTAGAAGACCCTAAGTTGAGCTGGCTCTGTGGTAGAGAGTACTTGCTCTTGCAGAGGGCCTGATTTGACTCTCAGCACATGTGGTTTGCAACCGTCTGTCACTTCAGTTACAGGAGATCCCACAGCCTCTTCTGATCTCCATGGGCACCAGGCATGAATATGGTGCACATACGTGCATGCAGGCAACACACACATGCAAATTAAATAAACCTTAATTCTTGTAAGCATGTAAGCTAAGACCTACATCACAGTTGGTTTTCAGGATTTCTTTTCCTGAGCACAATGTCCGTCATTTCTCCTGCCCCTGTAGAGAAGATGGGGGTGGTGCTGGTGGGGCACCTGCGGTACTGGGAGTGGAGGTAAAGGGTACCCAGGAAGGGACTTTTCTGAGGAGTGGGTGTGAAATCCTGATAACAGAACGACAAGTGGGAGGGAGGAAAAGTTCAGGTTAAGGAACATCTTTGCCCCATAAGGCTGCTCTGATCCTGATCACCAAGTCTTTCCCATGAGTCACTCATCCCCAAGCGGGGCCCAGGTCAAGAGTCCCCGGAGCAGCAGGACAGGACTGTTGAAGGCTCATGACTCAGCCCCTCCTAACCTGGCCTCTTCTTTTACTTTCTCTTTTATTTGAACAAGGTCTCACTGTGGTTCAGGCCTTAGTACACACACTTTACTTGAGCCCATGTACCCTCCAAATACCTCGCTTCTCTTCCCCATTCACATTCTGGAAGAGTCATCTGCACTCCCTGTCTCTGCCCCACCACTGTCCAGTGTTCTGACATTGTCATTTGTCAAGGTCTCTGATGGCTGTCCACATCCGAGGCATCTTTTTTTGCTCATTTGATAAGAATTGTTTTCCCTTCTTAACTTTGGACTTAACGAAACACTCCCGGGCTCTCTGCCTTCCCCACTGACTGTCCCCTTGTGTTCTCATCTCGTCTCCTCAGTTGTTGCAGTGAACTGTGGTCTTGTGGGTGTTAGTTCTGGCATACTTTCCTAGACTCCATTCTTCCCTGAACTCTTCACTATATTCTGCCATGAAAACAATTAGTGTAGCCATGGCGACAGGTGATATAACTTAATGAAATCAAATTGAACAAAAGTTCATAGCTTTTATCACATGACTGGCTCATAGAAGCTTCAACTGGCGGGCATCGTGACTTGAACCAAAGCAACCTTTTGCCCACTGAGAGAAGAAAGGCTGAGGATGGATAAACCCATGGAGGAGCTGACAGAAACTTGTGTCAAGATTCTCAACTGCAACTGGACTTTGCAATTAGTGGTGCCAAGGTACCTAGCTGATGGGCAGGCCAGGCATGCTGTGTCTTCTGTCCATTGCTGGCAGTCACACTCTGACCCATTCGATTTGTACCCACAGAACTCTTGTAGTCGTGCTGCCCCATCACACTGTCCTCCTGTGGTCCTTCTCATTTCAGCTCATAGCACTCCTGTCTTTGAAGGGACACAGCTGATCCTTTGAAACAGCCTTGACTCCTTTCATTAACACTAACACAGCTCTGTTTAAAACATGAGTGGAGATGAGGAAGGAGAGAGGAGCCACCAGAGGAGAGCACTTGGTGCTCTTCCAGAAAACCTGAGTGCTTCTCACAACCACCTGTGACTGCCGATCCAGGGGATCGGACACCCTCTTCTGACCTCCAGGGGCACCTGCATACACGTGGTATACAAGCACACACACACACACACACTCCAAAAGTAACAATAGATCTTAAAATAATGCAAGGGGGACCACCTACTCCTCACCAGGGAACCACCACTGGAGCAGGAAACCCTGCTCCCACTTCTGTCCTATGCTGCCCACATTGTCATGGCAGCCAGCCAATTACTCTCTGAAGCACAGAATCAGATCATGTCACGAGCCTGCCTAAAAAATTCTGACTCGGAATCGAAGACCAAGTCATGTGACCTCACCTAGTCTCCTATCCACCCTTCCCTGTCTGCTCTCTGACTACACTGGCCTGTTCCTCCTCACTCAGATCCCCTGCTGCTCCCACCACTTGCTCTTGTATAACCCCCACTCTTCCTGTCACTCTGAAGTCAGATGTCCCCTTCTGAGGCAGGTCTTACCAATGACTCAACGTCATGGGACCCATCCAGTCACACACTGCCCTGGTCTAGTGTCCTATTTAATTGATAACACAGCATTATCTGAAATTTTCATTCGTGTCTCTTGGTAGTCTCTCTCCCTCTCCTGCTGGAACTCCCCCATGAGAGGCTCAGTCTCTTTCATTGCAATATTTCGGGTCCTAGCAACTGCGTTTGAACCAACTGTGATTTCCATTTCTATCTGTGACTGTCACTGAGGCAGAAAGTGATTGTAGTTGCTATCGTAGGAATCTCTGCCCCCCTGCAATGGGCACAAGTTCTCTGACAGGCTTCTGGGTAAAGTGAGAGTGTGGAGGCAAGCAAGAGGTTTCTGGGGAGAATCTGTGAGGCTTTCAGGACTGGGCTTCCAGCTGATGCTTCACAACAGTACCCAGCAGTCTATGGAAAAAATGTCAAAGAAAAGGGGCCTGAGAAACTACTGTGCCTGTACTCATGGGAAGTCCCAACTCCGAGAGGCCACAGAGGCAGGGTGTATGTATAAAGATCTCAAGTCACACTGAGGCCTTTAGTCACATATTCCTTGCCTTTGGGGAAGCCATATTGACTACCTTGACCATTATGGGGGGTGTACGATGCCATCTGTGAAGGAGTGGTCACTGTTGCCATGACAGGCTTCAGATGAGATCTGAGACTTTGTTGGACTGGGCCACTAAGGCTAGGGAGGGGCTGCCACATATGGTTCCTGGTACAACTTCCTTTCTCCTGTCTGATGGGCAAATGTTTCTGGGGCCTTGGCCACAGTTTCCTGTCTCCTTCTGAGAGCAAAAGACACAGTTTCAGCCATGCCCTGCCAACTGATGTTATACTAAGAGAGACTAGACATGTGACGATGGTTTTTCTGCCTTCTCCAACCCACCCAATGGTGGGTACCCCATGACTTGGAGGTGTACTCAGAGGCAAGTCACCTGAGATTTTGAAGATGGCAACTCTGGGCAGACCTGCTCTCAGCACAGTTTTTTTTTTTCTGAAGGGATCTACATGCTTTAGAGTTTTCCACAACTTTCCAGTGGCTTTGGTTGGCTGATGTCAACTTAACATAAATCAAGACATATCTGGGAAGAAGGAATATTAATTGAGAAAATGCCCCCATATGAATGACCTGTAGGCAAGTGTACAGTATTGTCTTGATTAATGATTGGTGTTGGAGGTTCTAGCTCACTGTGGTCAGTGCTACACTAGGCTTGTGATTGTGAGTACTATAAGAAAGCAGGCTAAGCAAGCCATAGCGCAAGCCAGTATGCAGCATCCCTCCATGGCATCTGCATCCTACCGTCAGGTTTCTACCCTGCTTCTGTTCTTGCCCTGACTTCCCTCAGTGATAGACTATTTACTTAGAAGTATAAGACGAAATAAACCCTTTCCTCCCCAAGTTGCTTTTGATCAAGTTGTTTATTACAACAATAGAAACCTAACCAAAACACTGAGCAAGGGGTCCTGCCCCCTGACCTATCTATGGTTCTCCCTGGGTCCCAGTCTCATTCTCTTCCAGACTACATCCTCTGCTGACATCCTTTCTCTGAATTCTTTTCCTTCTGAGTCATCTCATGTAGCCCTTTCCCTGGGGACCACCTTCATCACCCACTGTCATAGAGAGCAACCCTCCATCCTCCCTCAGCCCCTGAACTTTGAGGTTCTCCAGAAGGTTGCCTGGATCTAACACTGAGCTACCCTGACCATTGTATTTAACACCAATGTCTCTACTGCTCTTCAACACTCCTGATTCCTTTATTTTTTCGACTTCTAAGGCATTTATCACCTTCTAACACATCACATGAGCTTTATATTAGCAGTATGTATATTTCTAATTCTAACATATATTTAACATATACATACACATACATACATACATACATACATACACACACACAATGTGCATATGGGCACAGTTACCACAGTGGGTATACATACATACATACATACATACACACACACACACACACACACACACACACACACACACACACACACACACACTATGCATATGGGCACAGTTACCACAGTTGGTATGTAGAGTCCAGAAGGCAACTTTCAGAAGTCTCTTCTCTCCGTCCACCCTTATGAGGTTTCTGAGATGGAAATTGATCTCAGGTCATCACACTTGGCATCTAGTGACTTTATCCACTGAGTCATTTTTTTCTATTCCAGGACTATACTGTTGTTGCATCTCTCTTTTTTAAAAAAGATTTATTTATTTAATGTATGTGAGTACACTGTTGCTGTCTTCAGACACACTGAAGAGGGCATAGGATTCCATTACAGATGGTTGTGAGCCACCATGTGGTTGTTGGGGATTAAACTTGGGACTTCTGGAAGAGCAGTCAGTGCTCTTAACCTCTGAGCCATCTCTCCAGCCCTGTTGTATCTCTTTTATGCTGAGTTTTACAATGGTGGGTGAGTGGAACATTTATGTATCTTAAGTCCTTTGAACTGTCTTTAGGAATGATTAGGTCTTTATTTGGTGTTGGGGTTGAATCTAGAGTCTTGAACAGTATGAGGCAGGTGCTCTATTGCTGAGCCCTGGTATCATGGAGAGCAGGAGACAATCAGTGAGTGTATGTATCCTGCTGGGATGTGGTGCTCTTTGAAGGTAAGGTTCAAAGCTAAGACATCACTTGGACTCAGGACTTGGTGCATGATTGAGTGAAGAGAAGATACCAATAAAGCAAAGCCCTTGCCTAGCATTCAAAGACCTTGTCATCTATGACCAAGCTCAGCTTCTGGCCTCCTCAGCACAGTAGCATGGGAAAAGGTTTTGGTTTAAAGAGTGGCCAGCTGGTGGTTTTGCCTTGCTCACTGTGGGTCACTCTTAGCTGCCCAACTTGCCAGCTATAGAGTCACTGCGTGTCTTTAAAAATTAATGAGAGAAATAACAACTTTTAACTGAGAGCTAGATTATACTCTCTGTGGTGATATGCACAGGCATGCACCTGACTCTGAACTTTTACACACACATTCTTGTAGAGTCAGAACTCACTGGGACTTGGAATGTTGCCAGTGTCCTAGGAGCTTCCTATCCCTTCCTCCTCTCCTAAAAGACAAGAAGATATGCTGGTATACTAGCATACATAGTGGAGTACCAGGAATAAGTAAGCACCAGACAGGAGAAACGTGCCCACAGACTGTAGCTTTTAAAAACAGTGATTTGTGGCTGGTGAGATGGCTCAATAGATAAAGGGACTTGTCACCAAGACTGATGGCCTGAGTTCAATTCTGGAGACTCACAGGGTAGAAGGAGAGAACTGACTTTCTCAAGTTCTTCTGACCACCACATGCTGAATTCTATCAACTCTAGTATTTCACAACCCCAGAAAATAAATTTTAAGATTAAAAAATAGTGTTCACATTTTAGCATTCAAGATATCATGTTTTAGTTAAATACTTATTAACAATAATGTATACAAATAAAACATCATGTACAAATACAAGTACATATAAATATACAAATAAATACAATAAAATGCATTTGAGAAACGTTTGTCTCTAACCAACAAGTAAAAATTCAGATGGGTTTATGCCCACCAAAAATAGTTTGTTTTTATAAGTAGCAGCCAAGAGATTTTGTAACCATTTATTTCTCAGTAAATACAATTTACAAAACAAACTGATGGCATTAAGAAATTGATTCCAAATGGAAAAGTTGAGCTGAAGAGCTGGTGCAATGGCTCAGTGTATAAAAATGCTTGCTGAGCAAGCTTGGAGACCTGAGTTAAATCCCAAGAACCCACATAAGAGGAGAAGAATTCTTAATCCTAAGAGCTGTCTTTGAACCTCTTCAGTTGCACTGTGACACATACACACATCACACATCACAATATATCACACATGCATCACACACAAATTACACATACATCACACACACATTTTACACACACACACACACACACACACACATACATACAGTTAAAAAATAAACCTTGAGATGAAAGAAGAACTAAGAACATGGGGAAGTAGAGATAGACAAATGCAGAAATATGAGGAAACACCAAGCTCCAGTGAGACTAAAACTGTTACCAAGGAGAATAAGTCAGGACCAGGTGAACGAACCAGAGAGTTTCAGACTCCTTGTATTTTCTGAGAGGAAAGTAACAACTAACCTTAGACATTAGTAAGTGAGAAATGTTACTATTTCCAGGTTAACTGTTAGAAGAATAGAAACAGCACTCCCATACAAATAGAGCAAGAAAATGACAATAAAATGCCTGAGATAATGAAAAAGGAAAAGTCACAGAATAAAAGAAGCATGTCAGATAGAAATCACTGTGCAAGGTGATAAATGGAACCAAACCATCACATTACGTTAAGAAAACCAATTAAACAGCCAGGCAGTGGTGGTGCACACCTTTGATCCCAGCACTTGGGAAGCAGAGGCAGGCAGATTTCTGAGTTTGAGGCCAGCCTGGTCTACAGAGTGAGTTCCAGGACAGCCAGGGCTACAACACAGAGAAACCCTGTCTCGAAAAACCAAACCAAACCAAACAAACAACAACAAAAAACAAAATCAACCAACCAACCAAACAAACAAAAAAAGAAAACTGGAAGTGGAATGAAGCTTTAAAATTCCAAGGCCCACACCAGTGATAAACTTCCTCCAGCAAGGTTCCACCATCTAAAGGTCCTGTTATCCCACACCACGCCACCAACTCAGACCAAGAGTTCAAACACATTTGAAGTCAGTTTGATGAGCTCTAGAATCATCTGGGAGATGAGCTTCTGGGTTTGTCTATGGGTGATTGTCTAGACTAAGGTGAGAAGGCCTGCCCACTATGGGTGTCACTATTCCCTGAATCTTTGGCTGTAGAAAGAAAGGAAGAAAAAAGAGGGGGGAAAGGATGTAGAGAGGGAGGGAGAAAGAAGAGGGAGGGAGGAAGGAAAGAAGGAAGGAAGGAAGGAAGAGAGGAAGGAAGGAAGGAAGGAAGAAAGAGCACTGAGCACAGGATTCAGATTCATCACTCTCTGTGTCCAGATTGTGGAGTCAATGAGACCAAATGCCTGAAGCTCCTCTGAACTCCTCACACAGCAGGACTTTTCACCATGAGACACCATACCTTTGAGCCAAAATGAACCCTTTCTCCTTTGAGTTACTTCTTATCATGGTGTTTTGTTACGACTAGAAAAGTAGCTGAGATATATACAAAGGCTTGCATAACACACCAAGAGCACATGATCAATGAATACATATAAAATGTTGCATCCAGTAACAAAATATTGTAGAGTATTTATAAATATACGTGGGACTTTTATAAAAATTGACCATGTGCCAGACAATGCAAACTTGAAAGCCTGGCATTATCTATCATCCTTCAATATGGCATGCACTAAGCACTTGGAATATGGCTAGTCCTACAATGGTGTTGCATGGGGAGAATATACACTGTATTTTAAAGTCTTTGTCAAAGGAAGAGGGATATAAATGCTTATTTATACTTATTACACATATTTCAGATATATTACATTAAGCAAAATGTGATAAAATTAAGTTCTTTCTGATCCTTTTTACCTAAAAAATTAAGTGTATATATGTACACACACACACACACACACACACACACACTTACACACACCAGTGTATGTGTATATAAAGATCAGTGGACAACATGCAAGAGTCTATAGTTTGGGCAGTGGTGGTGCACGCCTTTAGTCCCAGCACTTGGGAGGCAGAGGCAGGCAGATTTCTGAGTTCAAGGCCAACCTGGTCTATAGGGTGAGTTCCAGGACAGCCAGGGCTACACAGAGAAACCCTGTCTTGGAAAAAAAAAGACTGTAGTTTTTCATTGAGTGGTTTGGAGGGATCAAACTCAGTTCTTTAGGATTGTTTCTAAGTATTCTTATATCCTGCGCCATCTTATTGGCCCCATCCTTCTTAGCTTAGAAAACACGGATATTAACAGATTAAAAATGACACATGGGTTTACATTGTGTTTCCACTGAATAGTATTGGCACAGGGAATATCCTTTGACCATATGCAACTAGGTAAGATTCAGTAGTGAAACACACAACTCAAAAACAACACACCTAAAAACACCCAAGCGCTATTATTGAGAAGCAGATTTCAAAATTTTATCTTGTATCAAAGGAGAAAAAATAATAAAACTCAAAAATATTAGAGTTGAAAACAATAAGAATATATAATATCAAATAATAGTATATAATATCAAATTTTATGGGGATACTACTGCATTGAACAACATTCAAAGCAAGGGCTAACCACTCCAGTTCAGAAGACAAACCTAGTCCGCAGGTCAAGTGTATAAAGAAAGTTTTAAGACACACTCTGCTTTGTTGTTTTTTGAGACTCACCATGGAGCTCAGACTGGTCTAGAACTTGCTATGATCATCTTGCTTCAGCCATCCTAGTGTTGACATTACAAGCGTATGTCACCACTTCTGGAAAGATACATTCATTTTTATTGATTTGTTGCCTACCAGTGATTTTGGTCTGCACTGAGAGGATCATACACTACAGTTGTAAGAGAGCTACCATGCCAAATATATTCCCATTGCCCTTTATAAAAAAAATTGATTTGATACCATATATGGTATGATATATATACATACATATACATATGCATATACATATATACAACTAACAGACAGCATTCAAACATCACTACTGAACTGACACACTTTAAACAGAGACTCATTTTTAAATTTTTATTACATTCATTTATTTGTATGTACAGTGGGTGTGCGAGTGCACCATGGCACAAGGAAGAACACTGTGGGAGTTAGTTCTTTCTTTTTACCATGTGTATCCTGGGGATAAAACTCAGTTAATCAGCCTGAGGAGCTCTTTTTTTTTTTTTTTTTTTGGTTTTTCGAATATAGCCTGACAGTCCTGGAACTCACTCTGTAGACCAGGCTGGCCTTGAACACAGAAATCTGCCTGCCTCTGAAAAGCTCATATTATAAAAGTTATATACTAGCAAAATCTAAAAATTAGATGACAAATTAACAGACAATTATGCCCTTAAAATTGGTATAAGAAATAAAAATACACATATAATTTTATAGCCTACATAAACACCATAGTCAGTAAGAGAGCTCTGATCCCCAGATGACTATAGGGCCACACTCCATCAAACACATAGGAAAGATACAGTTCCTGTTTGTACAGACTCTTCTGGAAAGCACAGCATGAAGAGATGTACCTGTGATACCAAAACTGGACAAAGCACAGGTAAAACACTATCACCAGAGAGACTGGAGATTTTCTTGTCCTAACCACAGCACTTCTATGAATGGAAGTACTGCAAGCAATGATGGTTCAAGGCAGGTGATGCTGCACTGCCCAGCACAGCTCCCTTACTCAGCAAACTATTCTGGATGGGTGGATGGGTGGATGGATGGGTGGATGGGTGGATGGGTGGGTAGATGGATGGGTGGATGGGTGGATGGATGGATGGATGGATGGATGGATGGTTGGATGGATGGGTGGATGGATGGATGGGTAGATGGATGGATGGATGGGTAGATGGATGAATGGGTGGATGGGTGGGTGGATGGATGGGTGGATGGGTGGGTGGATGGATGGATGGATGGATGGATGGATGGATGGATGGATGGATGGGTGGGTGGATGGATGGATGGATGGGTAGATGGATGAATGGGTGGATGGGTGGGTGGATGGATAGATGGATGGGTAGATGGATGGGTGGTGGGTGGGTGGATAGGTGGATAGATGGATGGATGGGTGGATGGATAGGTGGGTGGGTGGATGGATGGATGGATGGGTGGATGGATGGATGGATAGGTGGGTGGGTGGGTGGATGGATGGATGGATAGCATCAGGATAACATGTATAAACTGAAGTTTTCCCAAGCAAACCAAGACACACATCTCCCTAAACCTCACGTGTGAACTTAAGGCCAAACAAAACCTAAAAATTAAGATATAAAAACCACAATACATAAATGTGGTCACTGTGAATTTATCTGGACTATAGATTTTTTTTTTAATAATTAGAAATAGATTTGTGTGATCCATTACATTAGTAGATGAAAGAAGGAAATATGTGTGATGGCCTTACTATCTGTGGAACAATTAACATGCATTCAGCCTGAAAATTCTTAGCAAACCTGGGAATCAACAGGAACTTCCTTAATCTGCTAACGTATGTCTTCTGAGAGGAAACATCCTGCCTAATGGTAAACCAGGAGAGTTGAGATATTTTCCTCTGAGGTCTGTAACGAAACAGTGATGACAGAGAGCATGAGCTCATGTAACATGATGCAGGGGGGCGGATTGGGGGGCCTGGCTTATGCAGCAAGGAAAGGAAAAAGAAATAAAGTGGATGGAACCAGAAAAAGTAGACAGAAGTCATTACTTATGGATGGTCTATGTATGTAGATCCAATGGAAGCTACAGAGGAGGTTTCAGTTCATGAGTAAATGTTATAACTATGATGGCTATGAGATTAAGCTATAAAAATCAATTACATTTAGCTATACACTCAGAGGTTCATTAACATCACATTTGAGAAGATATGTTGCTTTTAAAAACACTTCTAGTCAACATGTAGCATAATGCAAGTTGATCTGTTCTTATCTCCCTGTACAAAAGCTCAAGTCCAAGTAGATCTCCACCATGTAAAACCAGATACACTGAAACTAATAGAAGAGAAAGTGGGGGAAAGTCTCAAACACATGGGCACAGGGCAATAGTTCCTGAACAGAACACCAATGGCTCATGTCCTAAGATCAAGAATTAACAAATGGGACCTCATAAAATTGCAAAGCTTCTTCTGTAAGGCAAAGGACACTGTCAATAGGACAAAATGGCAACCAACAGATTGGGAAAAGATCTTTACCAATCCTACATCTGATAGAAGGCTAATATTCAATATATACAAATAACTCAACAAGTTAAGACTCCAGAGAAGCAAATAACCCTACTAAAAAATGGGGAACAGAGCTAAACAGAGAATTCTCAACTGAGGAAACTCAAATGATTGAGAAGAACCTAAATAAATGTTCAACATCCTTAGTCTTTAGGGAAATACAAATTAAAACAACACTAAGATTCCACCTCACACCAGTCAGAATGGCTAAGATCAAAAACTTAGGTGACAATAGATGTTATCGAGGATGTGGAGAAAGAGGAACACTCCGTCATTGCTGGTGGGATTGCAAGCTGGTACAACCACTCTGGAAATCTGTCTGGCAGTTCCTCAGAAAATTGGACATAGTACTACCTGAGGACCCAACTATACCACTCCTGGGCATATAAATAGAAGAAGCTCCAACATGTAATAAGGACACATGCTCCACTGTGTTCATAGCAGCCTTATTTATAATAGCTAGAAGCTGGAGAGAACCCAGATGTCCCTCAGCAGAGGAATGGATATAGAAAATGTGGTACATTTACACAACGAAATACTACTCAGCTATTAAAAACAATGACTTCATGAAATTCACAGGCAAATGGATGAACTTGAAAATATCCTGAGTGAGATAACTCAGTCACAAAAGAACACACACAGTATGTACTCACTGATAAGTGGATTTCAGCCCAAAAGTTTGGAATACCCAAGATTCAATTCACGGACCATATGAAGCCCAAAAAAGAAGGAAGACCAAAATGTAGATGTTTCAGTGCTTCTTAGAAGGGTGAACAAAATACTCACAGGAGGAAATATGGAGACAAAGTGTGGAGCAGAGATTGACTGCTCCACCTGGGGATCCATTCCATATACAGCCATCAAACCCAGACACTATTGTGGTTACCTGGAAGTGCTTGCTGATGGAAGCCTGATATGGCTGTGTCCTGACTGTCTCTGCCAGAGCCTGACAAATACAGAAGAGGATGCTTGTAGCCAACCATTGGACTGAGCGCAAGGGTCTCAGAAGAAAAAGATCTTAGGACTCTGAGATTCTTAAGACTGTGAGATTCTACACAAGATGTGGATGCCCATAAAGAGAAGATTGAGCTACTTTGAAAGTCAGAGCTCTGGTTCCTCAAAACATGCATGGAGTGAAAAGATACACCCAAGTGGAAGAAAAGATACTGACGAAATAATTCACAGAGTTTTATCGTTCAGAATACTTAAAGTATTCCAAGTAAGAAGATGGAAGACAACTTTTCTAGTAAATAGGAAAAGTTCCCTGGGCACAATGGAAGCTCAAGTAGTCAGCCAATGTGGAGAGATGGTGGCTTAGTTTGATTGTAAGAGACTCTGATAAAACACTGACCAAAAGCAACTAGGGAAGGAAAGGGTTTATTTGGCTTAGAGATTACAGACCATGATGGATGGAAGTCAGAGCAGGAGCTCGAGGCCAGAACCTGGAAGCATAGACTGTGGAAGAATGCTGCTTACTATCTTGCTCCCCATGGCACTGCCCACAGTAGATTGCCTTCCCACTTCAATCATTAATCAAGAAAATGCCCCACAGCCATGCCTACCAGCCAATCTGACAAGGCAACTCCATCAGGTTTCCTCCTCCCAGGTGGCTCTAGTTTATGGCAAGTTGACAAAAAACTAACCCTAATAGATGGCTCAGCTCCTAGGAGCAACCAGAGTTCAGTTCCCAGCACCCATGTCGAGCAGGCACTCACAACTATCTGTAACTGAAGCACCAGGGGACCTGACATCCTCTTCTGGCCTCGTTGGGCACCTTCAGGCTGACTATAGGGTGCCCAGCCCTAGCACTGACACATTCAGACTCCATGATGCTCTCTACATATCCATAGCTGCTGCAAGTTACAGCTATCCACCATGTGCACTGAAACTGAAGAGTCATGAGTGAATGTCACTCCTGATCCTCAAAAAGCCTGAGCCAGATTAGCAGGCCTCTGCTAAGCTTGGGGACATAGACTCATCCCCTACAAAGGTGGAGATTTCTGAAAACTTCTCTTTTTAATTATTAATCAATTGATTAATCAATTAATTTTACATCCAGACTACAATTTCTCCTCCCTCCTTTCCCCCTCCCACCACAACCAATCCTCTTCCATTTCTCCTCAGAAAAGGGTAGGTCTCTGATAGATATCAACCAGCCATGGCATGTCAAATCGTAGAAAGGCTCACAAGTGGCAGGGCAGCCAGGACAGGATCCTCTCAACCTCAGTCTACACCTAGGAGTGATGGCGGTGGATCCTCAGCCCTCTCTGCCCCTTCCCTGCAAGCTGAGAGCTTGCCTTCAGGGAGTGCTCTAACCCAGGGACTCTGGTGAGATCCACCATTCTCTCTCTGGTGACTTTCTAAGGCAGGTCCAGCCAGGAGGCACAGGCCTCACAAGTGGCAGAGCAGCCAGGACAGGATCCTCTCAACCTCTGTCCACACCTAGGAAGGACAACAGATCCACAGCCCTCTCTACACCTTTCCTGAAAGTGGAGATCCTGTCTACAGGGTGTGTTCTGACCCCAGAACTCAGGACAGACAACTGATCCACAGCCATCTGTGCCCAGGTTTTACCAGAGGAGAGCTGATCTCCCAGAAGTGCTGACAGACCCACAGGAGGAACAAGCTCTAGTCAGAGACAGCAAGAACATCTAACACCAGAGATCAACAGATGGCGAAAGGCAAACACAAGAATCTTACCAACAGAAACCAAGATTACTTGGCTTCATCAGAACCTAGTACTCCCACCACAGCAAGTCCTGGATATCCCAAAACACTGGAAAAGCAACATTTTGATCTAAAATCATATCTCACGATGGTGCTAGAGGAATTTTAGAAGAGCATGAATAACTCCCTTAAAGAAATACAGGAGAACACAGGTAAAGAGGTACAAGCCCTTAAGAGGAAACAAAAATATCCCTTAAAGAATTAGAGGAGATCACGAGTAAACAAGTAGAAGCCCTTAAAGAGGAAACACAAAAATCCCTTAAGGAATTACAGGGAAGCACAAACAGGAGAAGGAATTGAGCAAAACCATCCAGGACCTAAAACTGGAAGTAGAAACCATTAAGAAATCACAAAGAGAGACAACTCTGGAGTTAGAAATCTTAGGAAAGAAGTCAGGAAACATAGATGCAAGCATCACCAACAGAATACAAGAGATAGAAGAGAGAATCTCAGGTGCAGAAGATACCATAGACAACATTGACACCACAAGAAAATGCAAAATGCAAAAAGTTCCTGACCCAAAACATTTAGGAAATCCAGGACACAATGAGAAGACCAAACCTAAGGATAATAGGAATAGAAGAGAGTGAAGACCTTCAAATTAAAGGGCTAGTAAATATCTTCAACAAAATTATAGAAGAAAACTTCCCTAACCTAAAGAAAGAGATAGATACTCATGAAAATACAAGAAGCCTACAGAACTCCAAATAGACTGGACCAGAAAAGAACTTCCTCCTGCCACATAATAGTCAAAACACCAAATGCACAAAACAAAGAAAGAATACTAAAAGTGGTAAGGGAAAAAGGTCAAGTAACA
>NW_022196911.1:49309259-49322103 GCF_008632895.1 Mastomys coucha | reverse complement strand
GAATATCATCCTGAGTGAGGTAACCCAATCACAAAAGAACACACATGGTATGCACTCTCTGAGAAGTGATTATTAGCCCAGAAGTTCGGAATACTTGAAGTACAATCCACAAACCATAAGAAACTCAAGAAGAAGAAAGACCAAAATGTGGATGCTTCATTCGTTCTTAAAAGGGGGAACAAAATACCCATGGAAGGAGTTGCAGAGACTAACTATGGAGCAGAGACTGAAGGAAGGGCACTTCAGCCTGATATAGCTGTCTCCTGAGAGGCTCTGACAGTACCCGACTAATAGAAAAGTAGAGGCTCACAGTCATCCATTGAACTGAGTACACGGTCCCCAATGAAGGAATTAAAGAAACTGAAAGGAGCTGAAGGATTTTCAGACTCTTAGGATGAACAACAGTATGAACTAACTAGTACCCTCAGAGCTCCCAGGGACTAAACCACCAACTAAGGAGTACACATGGTGGGACTGATGGCTCTGGCAGCATGTGTATAGTAGAGGATAGTCAAGTTGGTCATCAATGGGAGGAGAGGCCCTTGGCCCTGTGAAGGTTCTATGCCTCAATGTAGGGGAATGCCAGAGCCAGTAAGCGGGAGGGCGTGGATTGGTGAGCAGGGGGAGGGGGGAAAGAACAGGGGTTTGTTCTTGTTGTTGTTTCTTGTTTTTTTTTTTTTGGAGGGGAAACTAGGAAAAGAGAAATCATATGACATGTAAATAGAGAAAATATCTAATATAATAATAATAATAATAATAATAATAATAATACCATAGAAAGATCTCCCTTGTATTTAGGCTGGATGTGGCAGCCCAGTAGGGTGAAAGGGACCCAAAGACAGGCAACAGAGCCAGAGACAGTCCCTGCTCCTACTGTTAGGAGTCCCACAAGAAGACCAAACTATACAACTGTAACATGTGCAGAGGGCCTAAGTCAGGCCCATGCAGGCTTCCTGGCTGGCAGTTCAGTCTCTGTGAGCCCCATGGGCCCTGGTTAGTCTATTCTGTGGGTTTTCTTGTGGTGTCCTTGACCCCTCTGGTTCCTACAATCTTTCCTTCCCCTTTTTTACAGGATTCCCCATGCTCCACCTAATGTTTAGCTGTGAATCCTGCGTCCATTTTTATCAGTTGCTGGGTGAAGCCTCTCTGATAACAATTGAGCTAGACACCAATCTATGAGTAGAGCAGAATATCATTAGGAATTATTTCACTGACTTTGGGGTGGGAGGTTATGGTGACTTGAACTGAGTCCTAACAGATTAGCAGGTCTGAAAGAAGAGAAGACGGGGACAATCTAGGCTCTTCCATCTTGATGGTTTCCTATTAAATTGACATCTTATAATTATATCTACATATGGGGTACAAGTGTAATGTTTCAGCATACACAATATGTTATGGTTAAATCAGGGCAACTAGCATATCCCTCTCCTTAAATATTTATTGGTGTTTAGATGAGGCATTAAAATTCCTCCCCATTGGCTGAAAAGAGATACTACCACCTGCCATCCACAGTTCCTCTCTGTGTGTAGGACACTAGACCCTGGCTAATGGGTGGCTGACCCTTGTGTCTTCCAGAACAATAGACCAGGTCCCACTCAGCATCCTGTTAAATTCTTTTCTAACCTTGATGGGGTAGGTTAGCACTAACAGACAGCTGCTGGGTGACAGTAACCTTGAAATAAGACATCATTGAAGTCACACTGAGTCTGTCCATTACAGTTGCTTTCTATGGAGTCTAATGATGGGGGCGGGGGGGCAGTTCAGAATGTGAAAAAAATCAGAGCATGGTTCATACTCAGTGATGCAGGCTCCTGGGAATTGGAAGTGGGGCTCCAGGCTCCAGCTCTCAGAGTTGGAGACATAATGTAATTCTTCACTGAAGCTAAAAGAGTTTGGAGGGCAAGATTACAGAAGAAATGGAACCAACTATTCCCCAAACCATGGCAGCCCTATGAGTGCCATGCCATAGGGAGTCTGTAAGAAGAAAGGCTAAGCTTTTCTTGGGGCCTGGCCTAGTCCTCATGGACCAGCTGTAAGTCACTGGAAGGGAAACAGTAGAACATAAGTATCTAGAGAGGCCACCAGGATGGCTGAGGGAGGCACATCTTGGGATTGTGATAGGAACTTGGGTAGCCAACCTTTGGCCACAGTACAGGGTGAGTAAAGGGACCATAGGAAGTAGAGCCCTAGGAGGCTGGTGTAGCCATGAGGAAAGGCATAGGCAGGGTGGTGCTGATGGTGCTGATGGATCCAGGGACAGAACTGAGGTGAGGCCATTGAGGGGATAAGACAGAGA
Organism: Mastomys coucha; assembly: GCF_008632895.1. Classification (NCBI taxonomy): domain Eukaryota; kingdom Metazoa; phylum Chordata; class Mammalia; order Rodentia; family Muridae; genus Mastomys; species Mastomys coucha. The sequence continues at coordinate 49,319,807 of NW_022196911.1, read as the reverse complement.
TATCTGAAGAGAGGGTTCCAGGAGGAATCACAGCTCTGAATCAAAGAAATTAACTGTGGAGCAGAAAGTATGACCTGGGCTGAGTCAAAGGGAGACAACTTCTGGAAAGTCAACACGGAAGACAAAATTACTCCTTACAAAGTGTGTGAGGGTACACTTTTGCTAGTAAGAGCTGCTTGCTTCCTCTAAGAGTTCAGAGACTCCCCAGCAGGCTCCATCACTAACCCAAGTATGGACATACTGGGTGGACAATGAACTAGCTGCTACAAACCCTGATACTACGGTTGGGGCCTCAGTCTGAGGCCATTGGTTCAGCCACAGGCACCAGTGTCCCAATGACTTTGCTCCTGGAATAGCAAGGAGAAGGGCTGGTGCCCTGGTTCTACACAGCTCTGGGCCATGGGAGCTCAGAGGGCAAAGGCCTGGGAGAGTTACTCAGCACTTTAGCAACTGAGTTTTCAGAGAGATACTCAATTTCCTTGAGTAAGCTGCCTATACTAGAAAGCCAAATGAGGTGTGGAGGAGGAAGGGCAGGTGCCATACTGAGTCCAGGGCAATGGGTGTTACAGCCCAGCTGGTGGTGTATCAGAGGTATACATGATCCATAACTGGTCCAAACATAACCAAGTCCAAGATCGTGACACCATGCAAGGATCTGAGGGCTCTTGGCTCACAACTTTCTGTACAAGCTTACTCTGGGGGATGTCTGGGAAGATGGGGTGGCGGTGGAGCTTGAGAAGATGCAGAAGAACTACTTAATATCTTTTCTTGATCTGTACTCTTTCTGACAAGTACACTGATCTCTGTGTCATTTTCTGGAACTTACCATGAGGTAAAAATTATTGTTGTTCTTATTTTCTTAATTGAAATGGAATTGCATCAGTATCCCCCTCCCTTTCCTCTTTCTGGTCTCTCCCATGTCCCTCCTTAAGGATGCTAGCATATTCCTTTGATTATTATTGTTATATACATATAGTTTCATGGCTGATTACTCTTCATTGAATAACCAAAACGAGGCCTTGGGAGAGGCTAATTCTTCTAGAAATTATTAGTTGCCTATAGTTTTTGGTCTAGGGGAGAGACTCCCCCAAATTTTCCCCTTTCACATTAGCATATCCATTGATACTGCACTAGTGTCAGTCTTGTTTGTGTAACTACTAAAAACCTAATCCAGTCTTTCAGGGCTAGTGAGGTCTTGGTTGGATCTTAGAAAATGATCTATTACTATCACTTTGCTAGACCAGCATAATTCTTTACTATAGTCTAATCTTATCCTTACACCTACAGAGAAGTGTAGCTACCACCCCTCATCAAAAAAAAAAAATTCTCTGGACAACAAATGGAGACCAAACACAAAGAACCACAACTGGACACAATGAAGAGACTGTGGGGTGCCCAGCACCCCATGGATACATTTCCATCCCAGCTCCTGCATCTGTGGCTCAGGGAACATCACAGAAGGAGATGGAAAGTTTGAAAGAGCAAAAATACCAGAAGTCTGTTGTGAAACATTCTCTCCACGGATAGAATATGAAAGGGTATTTGCAAAGGTTCCCTCTCACCTCACCAAGGAAAGAAAGAGCTGGCTATCTTCCCGGGACAATGGGCACAGGGGAGGGGCAGCCAATCTTTCTGCTCATGCGAGTCTTCTGTCTTTGCCCAGGCTCAGCCATGTTCTGGTTCTGCCACCTTGATAGGAGCTAAGACCCTCAAGTTGCTCCTTCTGTCTCTGCCTGAGCAGCAGACAGAAGTTTGCCTGGCAGCAGCATCTGCATGGCTAATGAGCCACTAGCTCCCTGAAGGTTCACCCACTTGGATGAGCATTTGCTGGGGCCTGAAAGAGTGAGTCCTTAGCATTCAAGCCTCAGATATTTCATCCTTTGAGACTAGAGAACCTGGAGCTGAGGACTCTGTATCTTTGCCCTTTTCCTTGGCTTTTCTTGATTTTTTTTCCAAGATAAATATGGCAATACAACAAGAATGCATGTTCCTTATCTTCATATCCCAGGTAGGTAACAAGAGAATGACAGACCCCATCAAAAGAGTGACCGACCCATCAGATATAAGAGTCAATAGAAACAAGATGGCCACTCCCAGTTACCCGTATATTAGAAACACCTGCAGCCTAGCCCCATCTGTTCTTGAGAACATTTCCTCTGCCTTGCTCCAGACCACCTTGCAGGGCTTAGTGGCCCCTTCTGCCAGCCTTCTCAACAGTTGAGGCTCTGTTAGACTGCTCCATACTTCAGGCACAATGGCCGTGGACAGCAGGAAAGCAGTGAGCCCCAGTGTTGGAATTCTGAGCTCTCCTGCATGAGAAGCATTTGTTCTTGGATTCCATTTTCTATAGGTCAAGAGCAAGACCCCAGCTGTGGCCCTGGCCTGGGTATAAGTCAAATTGCCCAAGTGCATCATTCTAAATCGAGAGTCTGTACCTGCCTTTGCTATCAGAATGGGGCCAGTGCTCACTTACGAGGATCAGATCGGGATCTGGGAAGCCTGTGTCCCTCTAGCATGGGATGGAAAGTTGAGGGAAGATGAGTGAATTCCCAGGGAAGGCCTGCAGAGCCTGGCAAGACAGCAGCTCAGGCTTTCCTATGCAAACTATCCAATGGGCCTTTTCCTGAGCCCTTCACTCAAGTGGGCACAAGATACCTGATGATACCCACTGAGCCATCCTGGGGCCCCCAAGATGCCTGCTGTAGAGACAAAACCAGGCTATGTGGTCAGGGCTGATAGTGGAAGCACAACTGAGGTCATGGGCAGACAACATCTGTCATGTGATGCCGGGGAGAGAGTGGCAGGGGAGCTTGTCATAGCGACTGGGGCCCGAGTCCCTGTCAGTGGTGGATGCCTCAGAAAATTCCACTGGGCTATGGGGGCGGATGATGAAAAGAAGCAGGTGTGACTTTCTAGTCTCACTCCTAGGGTGAGAATCCTGAAACTCACACAGTGGACCTAGCAAGGCCAAAAGAGATCGTGCAGATGAGGCCTAGGGAGCGAAGAACCCCCAGGGCCTCTGGGCTACAGGCTCCAGACAACTCTTTTTGATGGCTTTTGGGGTCTCAGTCTAGCCAAGGTCTCTGTCTGGCATGCCTTAGCCGAAAGCACGTGCAGCTGTGGACTTGGTGATAGTAATCAGCCCGCCTGTGGAAGAGGCTTCCCTGGGCTGGGCTGGGCTGGGCTGACGCAAGTGTCAGGGGTGGAATCACTACTTCCTAGAGGGTTAGACACCAACAAGGCCCACGGGGAAGGGAGGAAGTGGCTTTCTGTGATTTCACCAAAGCTGTTCCTGTAGATTAAGACCTCAAGGGAGACTCCCAGGGAAGCCCAGGCTCATCTTCTTCATGAGATGACATCATAGAGGTGACATGTATCCGGCTACGTGCAGCGGGGAGAGCTGGGTGGCCCTCTGACAATCACGTTGGCTTTTAGGAATAAGGTGTTTCATTTCCCCCGGTTCCTAGGAGATGTTGGTCTGCACAGAGAGGTTTTCCCCTGGCAGTGGTCTGCACACATCTGCCTCCTTTGAGCATGTCTTTGCTCCCGTCATGCTTTTGTGAGCCTACTCTCTTGGGCCCAGCACCCTGCCTCAGTGGTTTTACCATCAGAGGCCTAGGTCTTCCCAACTCACTCACTCTCTGACACAAGGCTGTGAACCCCCTCAAGGTCACCCAGGACAACAAGTTCCAGCAATCCAACCCTGCTGTTCCTCTCACCCCCATCACCCTCAGAGTATGACCTATCTCACATCAGACAACAAGGCCAGTTTTCCTCTTTACATCAAACCTGGGACTCCAACACACTGCACCTTCCCCACCAGACAGATGAGACTCACAGGCAGCCCTGTCCTAAGGTCTCGCCGAGAGGTTGGTGTGACCTCTGGTGAGAAGGTCCTCCCTGTATAAGTCCCTTCAGGCATGTTGTATTCTTCTGTTACCTGGTCATCTTGTACTGACAGCTGGTCTCATCAGATATAGAATGCCCCTGTCTGGAAAGGTCCTTCTCTGACTCTATGACTGTGCAAGCTGCCCCCATGCCTCTCTTCTTCAAAATCTCAATATGAAGGTTATAGAGATGGCTCAGCTGTTAAGAGCCCTTGTTGCTTTTGCAGAGGACCAGGGTTCAGTTCTCAGCACCCATATGGTAGCTCACAGCTATCTATAACTCCAGTTCCAGGGGGACAACACCCTCTTCTGGCTTCTTAGGCAGGCACGTGGCACACATACATACATGTAGGCAAAACACCATACACACAAAGTAAAATTTAAAAGTGAGAAAAAAATTGAAGGGACAAATTTGAAGAGTTTTCTGCTCTCCCTCCCTCTCTCTCACTCCTCGGCCTAAGGCCACAAGCTTCTACCAGTGCCTCATTCTCCTTGTCCTCCTAGCCCCTCCAGCCATGCCACATCAGCTAATCTGTCTGGACTAGTCACATTCAGTCATCATGATGTTCTCTCTTAGTGCCTTGAGCCCAGCCTCTTTCTCTTCATCTGTGAAATAGAGATAATGACAGTACTGCCTCGTGGGCCCATCATGAAAAATAAAGCATTTAACCATGATGAGGGCATTGCTCTGGCCCCTCTGTAAACTTAGACAACCCTCAGTGCTAGCTGGATCTCTCCATTGGCATCAGAACCTCCCTCAGGTCCAGAGGAGTCCCTCAACCCCTTCACTAACTGTTCCCCAATGTTTCAGCTGTTGTCTCCAACTATACAAAGCTTCCTGGGACACTTTACTGTTTCTTCCCCTTGCAGACAACTCGCATGTCTCGATGCTACTAGCATGAAGCTTCACTCCCTTCAATAAACTGTATAATTACTTTCATTGATTAAAAGTGTTGTTACTAGCATTTGAGATAGCTTCTTGTCATGTTGCCCAAACTCCTTCAAACTCCTGGGCTCAGACAACCCTCTGCCTCCAAGTGGCTGGGACTATAGATAGGTATGCAGCCATATTCAGCTTAGTATCGTGTTTCAAAGGAGGAACAAACCTACTAATGCCAATGTTCCCTCTTCCCCTTTTTTTCTTAAAAAAAAATTCTTTGGTATGAGTGGTATGTGTGGTATACACACACACATGTACACGTGTGGGTACAAGTGTGGCACATGTGTGTGTATGTGGTTCACACATGCACATGTACATGTGTGGGTACAAGTGTGGTACATGTTTATGTGTGGTGTATGCATACACACGTACATACATGTGAGAGCCCTGTAATCCTACTGTCTCTGGCTTACAGTGCTGGGGTTATAGGCACACATGGCTATGTCTGGCTTTTTATGTGGGTGTTGAAGATTCACATACTCTAACCCACTGGCTGTCTCCCCAGCCAGTCAATTTTTTATTTAAAAAATCACTCGTGTATATTCACAGTACAGAAGGGATGGTCTTATTATGGCATTTTCACAAATGTAGATCATAAACCTTGCTTGTACTCTACCCCCCCCCCATTGTCCCATGTTTCCAACACTGTGGCTGGTGGTGTTTCCTCGCTACAACACAAAGCTGGGAGTTTTAAGGAGACAGACACTACACGTAAGACTATTTGGTTGCCACAGCTTTAAAATTCATGGTTTTGAATTTTCTCAACGAAAGCTTGCTTATATAAAAATAGAAGTTCTTCCTTGGTGAGGGATCACATAGCACATGCTTCAGTCCCCACGATGCTTATGCTAAAACGCATAAGCAAGCAGCAGTGGCAAGGTCAAGAAACAAGCCCTGGTCTCCAGGGCCCCGGCGGCCTCTTCTGAGTTCAAGTCACTGGTAGATTTAAATCAGAGCTCCTCGCGTGTTTCTGAGGGTCTTGTCAAAATGAACATCTTTGGTTCTGAAAGCCAAGAGCCTTGTGTGTTACTGGGGGTCTTGTCAAAATGAACATCTTTTGGTTTGAAAGCCAAGAGTGCGGTGCTGACCCTGCAGGCCTAAGGACCACTAGAAAAGGCATAGAGCATTAGTCTGCCTTTCCCCCAGGCTGAAGTCTGTTCTATCTATGGCACCTGCATTCAGCAACTGCTTAACATAAGATATTGGGTTGAGTAATGCCTCCTGGGTCCAAACTGGACACCAAACCCCTGCACGTTCCCTAGTGAGATCCCCCTTAGTGTAGAGTATGCTCTGATTTGGATCCAGGAGTCCAGTCTCGTAGTACAAGGTCTGCTTGGCTGGGCCGGGAATATGTGAGGCATAGATAGCATCTCTTCAGTCAGTCTTTGCCCCCTCCCTTGCTATCTCACCCTTATCTCTCACCATATTTGCTCCTGCTTTGAAGACAGAAGCACCCAGTTTCCCCTGCCTCAGCATAACGTCCTAGCCATCATCTCCTCGCGATGATCACATCATACCACAACCCGACCCAAACTCTGGTTTCCCTACCATGCTTCTGCTTCCCTGCACCCCAGCCTAGTCATCTTGAAGAAATATTTAGCCAGCCTCATCACACCCATCTTTTACCAAAACTCCATTTAGCTCCTTATTGTGTGTTGTGGCCTGCCAACCTGTCCCATGGAGAAGGGGGCCACCCCATCCTTCAGGGACTGTCCCCCCGACTCTCTTTGCTCCTGGCTTTCCCGCTTTCTCCCTAGCTGTGGTTTCTCAGGTCCTTTGAGAACTTCCAGGCTACTTCCTCCCACAACCCATTTCCACTCCGTCCATCTCTATGACAAAAGAAAAACATGGCCTTTGCATAAGCAGTCTTTCTTACTGTGTCGATAATCTTGAGTACTAGAAAGTGATGAATAAGTTTGTGGTTTGCTATGGAGGTTCCATGTCAGATAAAGCTGCTTCTGATGCCTGCCCTCCCCCCTGCCCCACCTGCCCCGCCCCACACCTCTCAATACATATAAGGTAGAGGCTCCTCTGGCTTCTTCAGAACCTCTCAGAGGACCAGAACGAGACAATGGTTCCTGCCCGCTCTTCCACCAGCATCCTCTCCATGCTGCTCCTGCTCCTGATGCTCTTCCACCGGGGACTCCAAGCTTCCATCCGAGGCTCGGATACCTACCATTTAACCAGCTGGTTGAATTGCAGCTCTATTGCCGAGGAGATTGGGGGGAAGCTCCCAGTGAGTAGCTGGCTAAGGTTGGCCTGGTGCAGGCTGGCTCCAACAGGTGCCTTAGGCCAGTAATGATTCTTTCTCATGACTCTTTCTCCCTGTGTCCCCACAGAAATCTAACCTTACTAATGAGGACGAAACAACTAATCTGATGGTAAGAGCCCTGCTTTGGAGCATTCTTTGCTTCCATCTATCTCCTGCCTGGGTGACTTCAGCCATCACTCCATCCTGCCTTGCTTCCGTTTTTTGCATCTGTCTCAGTGGGGTTATTAAGGAAATCATCAAATGACTCTCAAGCCTCAGTCTATGCCACAGCCAGCTACAATAATGAAAGTTACATTTTAGGATATACAGTGAAAGCCAGCTGTAGGTAAACCCTGCCTGCCACAGGCCTCTGGCTCCACTTTCAGTGGGGATGCTGTTGCCTTTTGCAACTGTGTCTTTTGCTTTTTCTTCCTCCTCCAAAACTGAGTTTGTGTTTTCCACTTCCACTGGCCCCAGACATTAGCATTTGCAGTTATTTTCCTAGTTCTAGTTAAATATAATGGTTCTGTCTTGTTCTTATTTATTTAGACCTAACATGAAGTTCTTTGCAAACGTGCTGAGTGTCTACATTTCCCCTCCCTAGGAACATGTTGGAGTCCATAGGGTTTTCTTCTATGTATCTAGAGATTCTTAATTAAATTGAAGCATTAAGCTTGGTTTTCGGCATCTTGGGCATAAGTATTTTCCTTGGCCAACCTTCTGCCTTTTCTAGAGCTTGTCTGAGAGATGTGTTTTCCTCAAGTACAGACAGATCTGCCTAGATCCTTCACACAGCCCATAGGCTGCCAGGAGTTAAGATCTGGTGGTTGGGAAAAACAGATTCTTGTCTGGGATGCAGACTAGCTTTTAGCCCCAGGGTAAGGAAGGGACCAGGAACAAGGCTGTTCAAAGAAACCTCTAACAGCAGGCTCACCTCCCCAGCTCTCACCTCCCAAGCTCTTTCCTTTCCAGTTCTCACCTCCCAGTTCTCATATTCCTGGGTCTTACATAAAGATTCTTTGCCCTCTTAGAATCATACCTTGCGGAGAGTAAACCTGTATGAATTCCTAGAAAGCCAAAGGAAATTGGATCCTGAGGACAGAGGTGGCATCAAGTCCAATCTTCAGGTGTGTGAAGCTGCAGAGGGTTTCGGGGATCCCTGCCTTTACTTTTCATTGGAGAGGAAAGCAGGGCCTTCTCCTTCTTAGAGCAGTCTGACTGTGTCTTGATATCTCTCCACAGAAACTTAAATGTTGCCTGCCTGCCTCTGTGACTGACTCTGAGGTAAGCTGTCCTTCCCTCCACTGTCTTGCAGCTTGTTCTCTTGCCCATGACCAGACTTATAGCTTGCTATGGCCCCCAGCAGTCTGTTCGCATCTAATGCCTTCTTTTCTGGTTCCTCACAGCTGCCAGGAGTCTACAATGAAGATCTGAATGACTTTCAGAACAAACTGAGATTCTATGTGACCCATCTTAACAATCTGCAGCCAGTGCTGATCTCTAGACTACCTCAGCTCACGTCTGGTTCTGGCACTTCTAACCCTGGAACCGTGGAATGTTAAAACAGAGGGCAGAGCAGCTGGAGTCTGAATGCTCCTCATGGCCCACACTCAAAAGTATTTCACATTCCCACATGCCATCAGATGTTTTATCAATTTATCTACTTTCTGAAATTTGCAGCTCTCCTTTGGCCTTACCTAATTATGTTCTTATTTTATTCCATTAAGGCTATTTATTTATGTATTTATGTATTTATTTATTTATTACCTCTGCAATGTGAACTATATCTGTTTTAGCTGAGGAGGAGTTTCTCCCTGTATTGAAAAAAGAAATTCCAAGGGAGACTAGGGGCATATTCATTTGTCCCTCATGTTTTAAACAGGCTTTTAAACCCTTGTGGAAATAAATAACTTTGAACAAATTTGCTTTGTTTTGTCCAGTTTCTTAGTTTGGCATCATCTCTGTAACAGTCCTAGAGAATACTTGTTTAAACATCACAAGCAGCTACACAGCATGCAACATGTATCAGATCTTGATCTGGACATTTATTTAGACTGTACTATTTAATCTATTCTTCACTCCAAACCAGAATGTGTGATCTCTGTTTTATGGGACTACAGAAGTCCAGAGTGGCAAAGTAAGGCCAAGTAAATGCAGCTTCTAAGCAGTGCCCTCCTCCAGGACTTCATTCAGGCTTGGCACCTGGGCACACACTGTGGAGTACTGAAATCCATTAGAATGCCTCCCCTAGTGGTCAGCGTAGAACTGCAATAGTGCCCCTAACACTTCCCATAGTAGAATCCCAGGTAGTACTGTTCTCTGAGTTCCCATCTGGCAGTACTCTCTGAGGAGGCAGGTTACTAAGACTCAGAAATCCTACTTCTTCCAGAAGTTTCCATGCCTGACTAGACTTCCAGCTACTCTTGGTTGATTTAGTCTCCCTACCTCGTGCCTGACTCCAGACTGACCCTGGGATTCATGACCTGTTGAGCCAGATCAAGCTTTAAAAATGCTTGTTTGAGCCTTAATCCTAAATCGTTGGAGGAGACACCTAGGAGCTTGCCCGTATCCTAAGGGTGTCAGATGGGATATGCCCTCACCTTTTGCTTGTGTTTCTTTATGTTTATCAACGCCGTGGGAGTTCCAGCAAACAAAAGTGCTGTGGCTTCCCAGACCTCCCCCCTACCTTTTTTCCTACCTAAACCTTCAGCCACCTTCAGCTCAATCCTACTGTAAGATTCCTACTGTCTACCTCTGAATTGTCCAAGATGACCCATAACAGGGCTCTCCTCTGAAAGGGAAGGATAGGGAGGGGCCCACAAGGAGGACAACCATGTGGTGTCTTAGTTGCAGAAAACAGCCTGAATGGTGGAATCTGGGACAGCACCAAGGTGGGATTCAGCCTACCCGCTGACTCTCTTTGGTACTGTGTGCCTCCCTGCCCTGCTCTCTGAACCCTGCCTGGTGATGCCTGGTGAATCCTCTAGCCTAGGAGCCAGAGGGAACAAGAGGCCAAATGAGCCTTCTTTTTCTGTCACCACGCTAGGAAGTAGTACCCCCCCTGCTTCCTCAAGTGCACCATAAAGGCAGCTTTGGGTACTGACATCAGATCCTGGAGCTCATTCCCCTTTATTTTTCTTTTCTACCCTTATCTCTTTAGGTTCCAAGTGAGGAACAGCCCATCTGTTGAAGATGTAGAAGGAAGTGGGTAGTTTATCTGCCTCTAGCTCAGAGATGCACTCTTCTATGTACCTCTTCCAAATAGACTTTTAAATTCTCAAAGAAATAAATCTCCCGTCTCCCTGTCGCCACTCCTCCACTTCCCCAGCCCGACTCACCAGAATGCTTGGGATGCTCAGAGGGCAGAGAAGTGAGACATTCCTGAAGTTCTTGAAACGACCACTAAAGATCTTTTCCCAATTTGTTGGTTGCCGTTTTGTCCTATTGACAGTGTCTTTTGCCTTACAGAA
>NW_022196911.1:49300648-49307402 GCF_008632895.1 Mastomys coucha | reverse complement strand
GTCTGATTGTTCAGGCATCATGTGTATAGTAGAGGATTGCAAATTCAATCATCAATAGAAGGAGAGGAGCTCGGCCCTGTGAAGGTTCTGTGCCCCAGTGTAGGGGAATGCCAGGCCCAGAAAGTGGGAGAGGGCAGGGGGGCAGGCATGGGGAAGTGGGAGGCAACAGGGGTTTGTTTTGGTTGTTTTTGTTTGTTTCTTTGTTTTTTGGAGGGGAATCTGGGAAAGGAGAAATTTACATGTAAATAAAGAAAATAAAAAAAGGGGGGGGGGAAGAAACGACCACTAGAGGAAGATATGCCCCTAGTCTTAGGGTTCACCTAGGTGCTGGATTCTAGACTAGATTGCCCATCCATCTCACCCACTTGCCTTCACTCATGATTTTTTGTGCCTGGTCCTATTTCCATCTGAGACAGCATCTGTGCTTTACTTCATGCCCTATGCTGAGTCATAGCTCATCCTCAGCCCCGCTTCCCTCTGTGGTCCTGCTACTTGCTGCCCTGTGCAGCCATGCTTCCCCAATAACTAGTCCACATAGGGCCCAGAGTCAGCGGTGAGCAGAGACCACCATACTGGCTCATGGAATCAATTGTTCAATGTTTAAAAAGAAATTTCAGAACTTCTGGGCAAGGTGGTAGATTAGAAGCTGGATGTGCATGCATAGATGAAAACTAGATTAAAGGCACAATAGCTCTATTCACACATAAAAGGAAATATTTTTAAAGAAAACAGAAATAAGCCGAGATGGGAGTTTCTCCACAAAGGAGCCAAGCCACTGGTATCAGCCACAAGTCTGTTCCTGCTGGCCAACTACAAATTAAGTATATATAGGTAGACACCTCAGGAGCTAGAAAGAGGGGGTCCAGGCTCTGGAAATGCAGCCAGAGGATGGATAAGGCTGGTGCAACCCAGAGACCCGAGGCTGAAGACTAAAAGGTATTTCCAGAGAAGACGCTACCTGGTGAGCCACGCTGGACTGTGAGAATGTGCTGTAGGACTTGATACGGGACACTGATGACACACAAAGGTAAGCTCATATGTGTGGGCCTCATACATCCCCAGAGTCTGCCACTCAAAACCCAATCTTTAAGACACCAGAGGCAAAGTTGTAGCCTGCAGCAGCAGGCCCCAGAGCAGGGAGTCCTGGCAGAGTGGACTTTAGTGGTGGGGATATTTCTCTTTTGGAAGGACACTCTGACTTACCTTGTTTGAGCTACTGAGACTAGCAGCCCCCTCCCCACATGTGGAGACGCACAGCTCCATAGTCCTTACTTCTACAGTGGTTGCTCTACTCCTCGGAACTCACACCCGAGTCTTTCCTCTTTTCCTTCTTAGCACATTGCCTCCTTCTTCCTTTCTCCATTTCCGCCGTGCTTCTATTTCACCAGTTACATATGGATATCCTTAGCTCTAACAGAAACGATAAACCACACTTTTCCCCACACACAAGAATGTTGTACCTAAACCTTATCCGAGACACCTCCAAAGTACACAAATATCTTCTGCAAAGCCAACACCGGGACAGCTGTTAAATCTCGTGGGTTATTACAGTTGCCTCTTACCTTAATAACAGCAGGTGTAGACGACTCACATAAGATAAAACAAGCAAGCAAGAGGAGCAGGGGAAAGCAGGAGACCATAAAAAGGGACCAAGCCGGGCAGTGGTAGCGCATGCCTTTAATCCCAACACTTGGGAGGCAGAGGCAGGCGGATTTCTGAGTTCGAGGCCAGCCTGTACTACAGAGTGAGTTCCAGGACAGCCGGGGCTACACAGAGAAACCCTGTCTCAAAAAAAAAAAAAAGACAAATCTTCCCTAACAGATACATAAGACCCAACAGAAAGATCACAAAAGCTATGAGACCGCGGCCTACTAGAGCACAATTGCCAGCTTACAACTCAACCTAAGGGAAATGAAAGAGCTGAAACACTAGAAGATAGCAGAGCCCTGCTTCATAAAGGATAAGTAACCATGTAATTCCCCCACCCCTGCCACCCAGAGCAGCAAAGAAATCAACTAAGGAGTGAAATAAAAAGCAGTCAAGTAAAAGTGATCATTAACTCAGGGGAGAAATTCAAAACCATGGAGAAAAAATAGATCTACCAAAGAAACTGAGATGCTAAAGAAAGAGCCAAACAGAATTTTTTAGGATTGAAAGAATCAATAAATCACATTTAAAAGGACAGTGGATGGACTGGTGAGGTGGCTCAGTGGGCAGAGGCACTTGTGTGCAGGTCTAATAACCCAAGTTTGATCCCTGGATGCCACTCACAGGTGACAGGAGATAACCAACTCCCAAGAGTTGTTCTCTGACTGCCGTACTTGCACTGTGGCACTCATGCACCTGCATTCACACAACACACACATATACACACACAGGCACACACACATGTGTGTACAGACACACACATACACACACAAACAAAATGTTTGCAAACTGAATTCAAGAACACACTAAGAAGATCATACACTATAACCAGATTGGTTTCACATCATGGATGCAAGTTTGGTTAGCAGTCACAGATCAATCAATACAGTACACACCACAAGCAGACTTAAGGACAGAAATCATACTACCATCTCAATAGGTACAGAAAAGGGATTTGGCAAAGTTCAACGTGCCTTCATTATAAAAGTCCCAAAGTATTAGAAGGTGCATACCACAACATAATAAATACTACATGTGGCAAACCTATAGTCAACAATATACTAAACAGGCAAAAACTGAGAGCTTGTCCTTAAAACCTAGAACAGGATAAGGGTTTCTGCTTCCTCCACTTTCATTCAGTATTGGGCTTTGAGTCCTTGCCCAAGCAATAAACAAGGAAAAGAAACAAAACCAGATATAAGTAGAGAATAAAGAAGTCAGATTATCCTTATCTGGAGATGATGGCATGAATATGCTTTAAAAGGCCTTAGACTTTCCAACAGAAAAGCCTTAGGTTTGACAAATATTCCCAGCAAAGTTTCAGAACACAAATCTTTGTACAAAAGGTTGTAGCTCTTTTATATATTAATAACAACTTTTACGAGAAAGAAACTAGAAATACACACCATTCACAGTAGCGTAAAAATTTAAAATGTCTAGAACGGATATTAAACCTAGCCAAGGAGATGATAGGATTCTACAATAAAAACTTTAAGACTGAAATTATTGGCAGAAGGAATATTGTGAAAATGGTTACATTGCCAAAAAAATATGTATAGTCTATAGATTCAAGGTAATTTTCATCAAAAATTCAGTAACATTTTTTCACAGAAACAGAAGAAAAAAAAATCCTAAAGTTCTTATATCCCAAGTAGCCTAGAGAGTCCCAAGCAGAATGAATAGTGCTAGAAGTATCATAATATCTGACCTCAAAATAGACTGATAAGCATTAACAGATATGACTGCCAATGGGGCAGAGGAGAGGGACAATAAACCCACAGTTACCCTCATCTAATTTTTGACAAAGGCATTAAAAGATACCCTGCTGGGGGGGAGGAAAAAAGAGGAAAAAAAAAAAAAGCTGGGCAGTGGTGGCACACGCCTTTAATTCCAGCACTTGGGAGGCAGAGGCGGGTAGATTTCTGAGTTCCAGGACAGCCAGGGCTAGAACAACCTGTCTACAAAAAACAAAAACAAAACAAAACAAAACAAAACAAAAGATACTCTGTGGGGGATAGGGGAGGGGGACAAAACAGACTTCGAAATGATGTCCAGAAAACCGGCTATCCGCATACAGAATAATGGAAGTAGACCTTCATCTCCAATGCTGCACAAAAATCAATTAAAAGAGAATCTCTTAAAGACTTGACTATGAAGTGCTGAAGCTGATAGAGGGAAACGTAGGCACAAGCAAGAACACTTAAAGGGACTTTAGTAGCACAGGAGATAAGAACTGACAAAGAGAACTCACAAACAGCATTAATGAAATACAAGGATTCTACACAGCCAAAGAACTCTCAACAACTGTCTCTGAAGAGACAGACTACAGAATAATAGGAAACTTTAGCTGTATGTCTGACAGGGGGTTAAGATCTACCACACACAAAGAACTGAAAAAATTTGAACACCAAATCGCCACATCTTCCAAGCACAAATGGAAAGCTGAGATGAAGAGACAGTTCTCAGGGAAGAAACAGACGGCCAATAAATATTTGGAGAAATTATATATATACATATATATATATATATTATAAATATATAATTTTAGCCATCAGGGCAATCTTAATTTAGACTACTTTGAGATTACATCTCACTCAGCTAAAATGGGGCACGGGTGTACATGCACACACACACACACACACACACACACACACACACACACACACGGTGGTCAGGGTGTGGAGAAGGAGAAACCCTTACTTATACTTAGTTGGGGGTATAAACTGGTACAACTATTATGGAAATCAATATGGAAGCCTATCACAACCAAAAAGTAGAACCACTATATGTCCACTTTGGCATCTAAAAGACTAATTCCTATCACAGAGACACTGGAACATTTGTGTTTCTTGCTGTACTCTTCAAAGTAGGCAGGAAATAGAACCAGCCTAGATGCCCATCAACAGATGTTTAGATCAAGGAAATGTCATTTACATAGTGGAGTTTTATACACTAACAAAGAAAAATGAAATCATGGGATTTCCAGGAGGGTGGGGAGGATAGAACTGGGGATGACTATATTTAAGAGAAGTAACCCAGACTTAGAAAGACAAATATCATATACTTTCTCTCTAATGAAGGTCCTATATTAAAATTTTTATGCATGTGTCTCTATGTGGCTGTGATCATGGGTCCTGGAAGGACTCATGAGAGAGGAAACAGAGGTCCTAAGAGAGGTGGGTGGGGAGTAGGTAATAGAATACATGTGCTATCAAAGCAGAATGGGGGGGCAGGGGAAGGAAGAGGATCTGCAGGAGGGAATGGGGGAGGATGAGGTGGGGAGTGGGGTCTCAAAGAAAGTACGTTTGAAATTGCATAATGAAATCCATCACCTTGCATGCTAGAATTTTAAACTCTAGAGAAGAAATAATTGCCAGGCAGTGCTCAGTTATCTGCAACGTGACATTAGTCTCAGTGGTAGAATTTACAAGCGTGCAAATCGGGAAGCATTCCCTGCATTAGTTTGCTTCTCGGTTGTCATAAGGCACTGACACCAAAAGCACCTTGTGGAGGAAAGGATTTCTTTCAGCTTACAGATCCGTCTAGCATCAAGGGAAGTCAAAGCAAGAACTCAGGGCAGGAAGTGAATCTCAGACCGAGAAGGAATGCTGCTTCCTGGGTTGCTCAGCTTGCATTCTTACACAGCTCCTGACCATCTATCTGCCCACCCACTGTGAGCTGGGCCCTCCCACATTAATCATTAATCAAGATGATTAGAACCCCCTTCAGACATGCCCACAGGCCAGTCTGACAGAGATTCTTCAACTGAGATTCTGTTTTCCCAGGCGACTCTATTTGTGTCAAGTTGACAAAAACCCAGTGAGCATGCCTCCGGCATGGACTCTCCCTAGAATTCTGCTTTACTTTTCTCAGCTGTGAGAGCCTCCCTCGCTGGAAATGAGGCAGAAGTCCATTCCTTTTCTCCTGCCTAGCAGTCTCACTGAAGGATGCACTTCTCGGAGCTCCTGTCCCATGGCTGTGAACTCATAGCTTCTCTAGCTGAAGGGTGCTGTATTCCCACAGTGCCTTGTGTTTTCTTGTGCACATTGACTAAGTGCCTATGTGGGAGGCTCTGTACTTTGACAGTGAACTAAACAGACAGAGGCGGGTTGGGGAGTGGGGTGTCCTTTAGATTGGATGGTTGTAAAAGTCTCTCCAAGGAAGCTGACATATAGGTAGAGACCTAAGTGACAAGAACACGCCAGTTGTGTGATGATCAGAGGGGGGAAAATAATCTATGGGCAGTGGGAGAAATGGTCAGGTACCACAATGTGCTCAGAACACTCATGGGATAGAAGGACCTGGAGTGAAAGTGATGTCTGTCACTCTCCCCAGATCTGGGTTGGACACTGGGGTGGCCCAGGTCTCTGTTGTTGTAGAAACATACAATAAACAGAAGTTGGTGGCTGGGTCAGACCCAGACCAGGTGCAGGAGTAAGGAGAGAGGTCAGAAGCACAAGACACATTGCAAGGCAGGTAGTGGAAGAAGGAGGTGACAGTCCTGAAATGGGAATGTGCCTTCTCAGACATCCTGTGGAATGTCCTGGAATTGTCCAGTCTGCAGCCCATGGCCAGCTTTAGTCAGAAATGACCAATGACCTGTCTTACTTAGGTTTACCTGTGACCTCTAACCTCAGACCCTGTCTGGGGACAGCACAGCCTTGCCCATACACAGCCTAGGTTAGAATCCAGAATCAAATTGTGGTTGCTTCTTGGCAGGATTGCTTCGGACTTAGACTGAGTGTGTAACCCTACGTATTTGTGTATTTGCTTGTGGAGTCTTGAAAAGGAGATAAAGTGTAAGGGGTTTGTAAATAAGGGACTCTGGGCTAGAGATTGCTCAGTGGTTAAGAGCATGGACTGCTCTTATGGAAGGCCCAAGTTCAGTTCCTAACACCTTTAGGTGGCTCCCAACTGCCTGTAGCTCCATGGTCAAGGGATCTAGTGCCCTCTTCTGGCTTTAATACACACAGACGTTCCCCCACCTCCATACACATGATTAATAACATGTCTTTAAAAGGAAAAGGGCTCCTGGAAGCCCCTTGAATCCCCTTTCCGTGTAAGGACACAATGTGACAGCTGTCTGTGAACTGGGGGGGGGGGGGGG
>NW_022196911.1:49253687-49300634 GCF_008632895.1 Mastomys coucha | reverse complement strand
GGGGCTAACAAGCAACTGAGCCTATTGGTTCCTTCTCTTCAGGCTTCTCAGTCTCTAGAACTATAGACAATCCCTGCTGTGTATAATTTCTTGTTATAACAGCCCAGGGTCCTTTGTCATGCCCAGCCACTGACAAGAAAGGTGTGCTGACTCCCTGACCCAACATCACCACAGAGCTGGTGGCTTGCAGCTATTATAGCCCCCAGACTGTCCTTAAATCCAAGGGGCAGCAGAGGGCAGCAGCACTCCATGGCAGATCCTAGAGGACTGGCTGATAAGGCCACCTTCCTACATCAGAAGTGTCACTTCTGGAGAGTAGGTCACAACAGCCACTAGCAATTTCACTTATCTCCTATCTTAATTTTACAAGTACAGCTTTTCATCAGGAAGGCAAGATAGGACTCACATCTTTTCTTTACCTAAAAAGAAGTGGGACCTCAGAAGACTGAATTAAGAAGAAATTTCCAGAAAATCAAGTATCTAAGGAAAGGGAACCTGGCTAAACTCACTCCCCAGACAAAGGTTCTTTCCTCCCTTGTTGGAATTGCCATTTGAATCAGTTGCTGAGGACCTCCATGGCTTCCCCCAGGCAGAGGCAGGGTTAATGAGACATAGGCTAGTACCTGCAGGAGCCTCCTGGCTCTGTCCAGTTAGCCAACAAAATGCAGGGAGCGGGGTCAGTCCAGAATGAAGGGGATGGATGGATGTTTTTCTCAGGTGCTTTCCACTAGGAGGGATGCTCAGGAGCTCACCCAAGAGGCAGGATGCCACCAGACAATGGATGGGCAAGATACGGGGAGGAGTCAGGCAAACAGTTCTAAGTAGTAAAGGCATAGACGCCCAAGAGTGTAGGGTGAATTAGGTACAGGAGAGTCTAACCATTAGTGTGATCGAGTACCCAGTGACCAAGGTGGAGGCAAGACCCCTTCTGGACTCAGCTGGTCCCTTCACCTCATTCATACATCTCTACTCCCAGAACATCCCAACCAACATGACAGCCATGGAGATAACAAGACTGAATATGACCAAGGCCTGGGGTGAGGGGGGTATAGAGATGTGCATGGTTAAGATGGGACCTTGAAGATACTGAATTTTACAGCAATAGGAAAGGACCAGGGCAGGGGGAGGGAGCTGTGGGTCGAATCAGAAATCAGTCCTAAAGAATGGAGAGGGCGGGGGTTCCAGGGCCTGGGATGGTGAGAGAACATGGAGGAGAGGGAGACCCAGGTGGAAAGAGGGAGTTCTCATGGGGTGAATGGGGCTACTTTCTCCTTCAAAAACTTGAAGTTGGGCTCATGGCCATGGATGTGTATTGGGCAAAGACGCTATCTTCCTGGAATGAAAAGGGACACAGAGAAACCTCATGAGGACCGAAGGTGCTGAGCATCGCCCCTATTAGGACGGAAGAAAGAGAAAGTCCGAGGCACAGAGAAGTTCAGACTGTGGGACTCAGGGGTTTCTGAAGCCCTAGACTGTAGTGTGTCTGCTGGTGCCACACAAGAGCCCTTCATCTGGCCTGGGGCCCCGTGGGCGTGGGTCCCCACTGACACCTGTGCTATCACATGCTTCAAGTTGTAGCCTGAGTGTGCACCTGCCACTCCGCTCCTCTGCATTCACAGGCGCACCCCCACACATACTTTCACATGCTTCTCTGTCCCCCTTTCCTACTTCCCTGACTCCCACTACACCAGAGCTTAGATCCCTCTGTGATTTCCTCTGTGTCCCCAAATCACCCTACATGCCTCTGAGTGAGAGGCAGGCCAGCCCTACAGTCACCATTCCTCGGGGCTTCCCCTGCTTCTCACACAGCCTCTGGAGACCCCAGACTCACCTTCCACTTCCAGCCTGGGTGGTACAGACAGTTTTCCACCCCTGAGCACTCTCTGATCCCCAAAGTGTATAGACTTGGAACTTTCTATCTTCCCTCTCAGATAGCAGCCTTCAACTCTGACTGCTGCAACTTCCTTTTGTGAGATGCTCCAGCTTGGCCCTCCTAGGAGGACCCAGACATGTCCTGGAGACCGATCTGGGTAGCCCAGACAACTGATGCGGAGACAGAGTGCCTCTATGAGCAGGGAGTTGGGGACACATCAGAAAGGAGGCTGGACACTAAGGCTTCACATCTGGCACCAGGACCCAGGTCTCCCTTCTTTCCCCCTTCTCTGAGCATATGCCGTGACATATTTGTGCCCTGGCCCCATACGCTGAGGTGAGTGTGGTCATAAAAAGATTACACAGCCAGGCCAATGAGAAGGCTTGGTGGCACTTGTGGTCAAACATGACCACCAGAGTTTGATTTCTAGGACTTTCAACAGTAGGTTAAAGCACTTGCCACCAAACCTGATGATGGAGGTCTATCCTAGGTACTCACAGTGGAAGGAGAGAACTGTCCTCTGGCTCCTACACATAAGCCATGCATACAATCACACAAACAACTGAATATTAAAATGTCATAATAAGTAGTCATCCACCGCTAGCCCTTGGCATGACCATGGCGTTGATTCCAGAGGGGTGGCAAACCACCTGGGCCAAGCAATAGAATCCTGACGCACCCAGACCCTGGTGAAGATTCTCTTTGACAGTTTGGGAAACTGAGGCTGGAATGGAGGGCTTGCAACTAGTCCAAACAGAAAACCCAAGCAGAAAATCTTCATACACTTAGCTCGTGGCTAATATTTAAGAAGCATGTCTAGGTGTCTCCAGGCATCTCCGCAGTGGCCTGCAGAGGTCTCCATCCCCTCATGAAGATGAAGGTCGGGCACAGAGAAGGGAAGTGGTTTTGAAGCACAGTGGTCAGGCCTGCAGCTGCAGTTCTGCATCCAGGCCCATGGAGGCTGAGGCTTCCTGTGGGGAGTATGAGGGACTGGGCAGCACCCTAGCAGGGATGCGGCAGTCTGGGGTGTGGAAATGGGTGCGTGTTTAGGAGGAAGTAGTGAGGAGATGGCAGTTCTAGGGGTGGGAGGTCCCCAAGGACTTCTCCCTGGCACCTGCAGGCAGGGACTCTGAGGACCCTCTCAGTTTATGCTCACCTTTTATGACTTCTTTTTGCCCTTCTGCTGGAGTGGTACAAGTGGGCTTTACCCATATGAGGGATCATAGGGACTCTGGGGAGGGGGGTGTTGAAAGGGCATCGGCGGCTGCTTGTGTGTGTGTGGAGGGGGCGGTGGGGCATAGAGACAAAGATCCTGGAACGATGTTTAAGGCCAGAGTCTTCTGGGATCTGAAATCCTGAGAGGCAATCGACATACCAGACAGGGGCTCCAGGAGCCTGGAAGACCCAAACATCCCTGTGAATGGCTCCTTCTAGGACCCTGTCCTGATTAAAATATAAGGCAGCAACCACCACTTTGACTATGGCCCCTCAGCTCCTGAAGCTGGCAGGTATGGGAGCCAACCAAGGGTCGGCAACCCCCCTTACACCTAGGGTAGGAAGAAGAGCCCTCAGTACTCCAAGAGGTTGTGATGGCTTCTCCCCTCATTTCTCCTTTGATTTTTATCCCATGCACTCCCAGTGATTCTCTCAAGGGATGAAAATAAAGGCAGTGTCCCCTCTGGGTGCCTAATGACCTCTCAGCTGGAGATAAGGCATGGGGCAGAGATTCAGGGGTGGGACACATTCCTAACTATTGAGGGAGAATCTTGGGTAGAGAGTCCCAGGCAGTGGAGGGCATTGTGAGAGGCAGGCCTAGTGCTGCTTTCATGGGTTGTGTGCCCATAGGACTTACCTGCCTGTATGGGCTTGGCATAGTTTCTAGGTTCCAGGGAGACAGCAAAGAAGCCCTAAGAACAAGAAATAAAACCAATGAGGCTGTCTTATTATACTTGGGTCTATCCTCAAAAGCTGGCATCCTAGCACAATTCACTCTACGCAGCTCGTATGGCACTGGAACAACCCAGACACCTCCCAACGCCTTAAGTGCTGGATCCATATTGTAATAATTGGCCAAGCATTCTGGGACATTATTGGCTTTTTTCTTTCCCTCATCCAGTCTAGTCTGGCTGGCACCCCAAACTTTACTGCTAGCCTGTATTTTCCTCACTGAAGCAAATAATCCCTAACCTAGCTGGCTGCCCTGGGACAGAGATAGATGCGGTCCTTCTCTGTCTGCCCCATACCCACTGCCCTCAAGGCCTTTCCATAACTTGTTTTATTCTCATTTCATGGCTTTCTTCATGGTTGTTTGGTTTTTATGCATACCTTCATTGGCACTCTCAGCCATGTGCCTATAAATCTAGGTCTGGTTATCCCCGTCCTTGACCCCATGGTGCCACAGGCACGAACTCTCTGAGAGCTAGGACCATATTATATATCCTCCTGAAGGGTTGGCTGAATGGATGCTACCCTCAGGTCCTCTCCAATTCATCAGAACTCACCAGTGTCGGGGACCTGAGGATACCCAGGCAGCTGAGACAGAACTAGAAGGAAATTTGGCCTTTTAAAATATATTGGGGATGGGTCAAAGACAGAGAATGTGGGTGAGGTCATCCTAGAGTGGAGGCAGAGAAGGCGAGAGTTGTGGTTCCATGTGTCTAGAGTAGAAGGGAGGGGTAAGGCCACCTTCTCAGGAACATACAAGCCATCCAGGTGTTGAGCTGTACTGTGGCCCTCAAAGTGGGGCAAGCTTTGTCTTTGGGTGGAAGCCATCTCTCTACTTCACTACGTCTGTCCGGAAAGATGCTCCCAGAGGCTGGGACAGGACAAGGCACAACAGTCCGTGAACATTCCAGAAATTCTGGGTCTTCTGCCAGGTTAGGACTTCCCCAGGATGGGGAAGGTATCAGAATGCTGCCTCCCCCTGGGAAAGTCTTTCTATAAACTTTCCAAAGGCAGATACAGCATCCATCAAGTGGATGATGCAATGGAACCTTCGGAGGGGTACTTTCCTGGGATATTCCAGAATTCATGGTGGCTGAGTAGGGAGACAAGAGCCCAAACCTGGGGTACAGTGATATCTAGATAGAGGGCATAATCTGCTAGGAAAATTCTTCTACAGCTTCAAGATGTCCTTAGGACAGTCACAGACCACTCCTGCCTTCCCACCCATAGAGCTGCCCTGATGGACAAGTGTGTTAGGTCCACCATTTTCTGGACTTAAGCAGGTGGCCAGAATTTCCTGTGTGGCCCATCCCCCTAGGGTAATAGCATCCATGTATGTCTAGGTATAAGTTCTGGTCCTGGCTCTGTCAACATCCTTCCTGTGTGGACTGAGCTGCAAGTGGTCTCTTAGATCCCAGACTCCATTGAGGACAAAGATCTCCCTAAAGAATGTTGGTCATCAGGATGGGTCAGACCATCTTAAATGCTCATGTGCCTGTCCTGTGGGATGTGAGGGACTTTGGGGCCCGTTTCCTTCCCCCTGGTGATGACTTCCTCTTGTGATGAAGATCCTGGGCAGCCACACGCTTCTGGTTCCCCCAGGGCCCGTGTCAAGGGACACTCCCAGGAAACTCCTTCCAGAGGGTTCTCTCCTGGCCAAAGAGGGGGTCACTCCGCCCATCTGGTCCCCACCTCCGCCCTGCCACAGACCCACTGAGGCCCTTGAGTCAGCAAGGCTGTCTGATGTTATTGCCGCTTCTTTCCATGTGTGCAATCTAGGAATGCCTGCCTGTGTCACCACCCCCGCCCTGATGTCATCTTTCGAGGAGAAAGATGCATATCTGCCCACAAACTGCATCCCCAAGCCCTTAGAATCCTGCCCCGAAGGTGACAACGTTGGCACTTGTAGACCATATCCTTGACATGAATCTTGACTCTGTGGCCTCTGCTTTCCTCTTAGCCACCACCCTGCCACACACACACAGGCTAAGATGAATGTCTTTGGTTCTTCAACATGGCCAATCTGGCCCCCAGTCTCTCTTTCTAAATGATTCTTGTGGCCTTGTCCTGAATTCCACCTGTTATCTGACCCTCGAAAGCCCTTGCTTTTGTTTGATTTCATCAGTCCACTGAATCAGCTTCTTGGGCCCTAAAGCATGTTGCTTGGCATAGGGGCCTCCTCTCATATCAAGAGGGCACTGCCAGAAGCCCAAGGTTTCTCACAAAGCAGACTCTCAAAGTATGGCTCAGGTTAGATGCATCCTTATGTAAAACCTCCTCCACCCTGACATGTTCCTGAGAGTACACATATACCCAACACTACCAGCATACACATGACTAAAATGATACACGTATAGTATTCCCATGGCCTCAAACTTCCTGTATAGGAAGGCTGGGGCCAGATCCCTTGTGCAAACACAAACTCGTGCCGTCTTCTCCAAAAGCCATTGTGAAAATCAAACACTTGTTAGCCCCTTGAGAGCATGCTGCTTTTCCAGAAGCAGTTCCTGATTCCACAGAGAGCTTCTGGAGCGGGAGGTGGGCTGGAGCAAGGGGCTGTGCAGCAAACTAAGCCTGGAAGAACTTGCTAGAAAAGCTCGGCGGGAGGGAGGGGGCAGTGCCTGGTTACTGTGTTACAGCCGCCACAGAGACCCCAGGGACCCCCTAGTAGTAGATATAGCAGTAATATGTCCTCTTTGAATGGCAGGCTACCCTTAAGAGGGTACAGAGGCTCACATAACTCAAAGGAAGAGTCACTTGGCAAGGCAGGTTGGCAGAATCAGCAGTCAAAAGAGGTGGCCTTACCCGCCTCAGCCAGAAGCTCTAGCCATGCTGTGAAGTTTTAGGATTGAACATGCCTTTGTAAATGGGATTTGTAACTGGGATTGTAGCAGTCAGTTGGGATGGTACCCAACTGAACACGGGTGTAGTCTGCCTGAAATGGCTTCCGTACCCATTGTTGCCATTCCCACTGCTCCTAAGGTGGCAGGGGTGGGGGTGGGGCTTGGCTGGGCAGAATTTGCCCATGACTTTTTCCTCAGTGGGAGTCTGTGGAGGCCATTATAGAAGTGTGCCACTGGGCTGCACCTTGTCTAATTAGATAATGAGATGGATCTGTGAGAAGTGCATATCTCAGAAGAAGACTGGAAAGAGACTGGGCCAGTGCTGGGGCTAGAATGAGCCACACCAGAGTAGGTACAGCTTGCCCAAAGGCCTCCATGAACAGCAGGTGCTATGGAAGCAAGAGCCTCACTCAGTATCTCCCAAACCCCGCCCCTGCCACTCCAGGCCAGGAAGTCCAAATATGCCTGGAGGCCTCTCAAAAAAGGAGAGGCTAGCCAGAGGCTAGGTCAGACTGCCCAGGCAGGGTGGGAGAGGCCCTTAAATCAGCCCGCAGGTGGGCTGCCAGTTCTTGGAAGGGTTTATTAATGAAAACCCCCAAGCCTGACAACCTGGGGGAAGGCTCACTGGCCCCATGTATAGCTGATAAGGGCCAGGAGATTCCACAACTCAGGTAGTTCCCCCGCCCCCCTGGAGTTCTGTGGTCACCATTAATCATTTCCTCTAACTGTGTATATAAGAGCTCTTTTGCAGTGAGCCCAGTACTCAGAGAGAAAGGCTAAGGTCCTGAGGAGGATGTGGCTGCAGAATTTACTTTTCCTGGGCATTGTGGTCTACAGCTTCTCAGCACCCACTCGCTCACCCATCACTGTCACCCGGCCTTGGAAGCATGTAGAGGCCATCAAAGAAGCCCTGAGCCTCCTGGATGACACGCCTGTTATGGGGGTGAGTGAGGGAAAGAGTTGGGCTGGTCCCAGGCCACCCATTGGCCCTTGTCTTGCCCTGCCTGTCAGCTTGGTAACACGACACTTCCCTTTTACAGAATGAAGAGGTAGACATCGTCTCTAATGAGTTCTCCTTCAAGGTAAGCGGCTTCTCTTTGGTGTAGTTTCCCAGGTGGCCCTACACTCTTCCCTGACAGTGGTCGCTAGTGGGAGGGGGCAGAGTCGGGTAGTCAAGATCTCCATATCCATTCCTCTGTAACAGTCACGTGCACTCTTTTATCGACCATAGCCTTGCCCCTGCGGCAGTCATGTGCACTCTTTTATCAAGTGAGCAATAAGCTTGGGCAGAGCTAGTTTTCAAAGGTCAGAGATTTTCAGGGGTTGATGGGAGCATGAGAGTGACTTTATGAGTTGGCCTTGTTGCCTTAGAGTTCTCTCTGTGCTCTGTGATCACCGAGAGAGGGTGTTGACTATACAAGGGGCACAGAGGGGCTTCTGGAGCGGTGCTCTGGCCATCTCCTTCTAGAATGACAGCAAGTAACTCTCGCTTGCAAAATTGAGGAAAGGGGGCGGCTTGGAACTGGAAACCTCTTATGGTACCAGGCTATAAACATGGCTGTGCTAGCTGAGAGTGGCCTGGGCCAGGCAGGGAAAAGGGTAGTGATCAGGACAGTGTTATGACTAGTCCCAGCCTGTGCCACTTGGTGGGAACAGAAGGAAGTGGGGAGAAGTTAGCTTGTATTCTGTGGGCACTTGGCCTTCGCTTATCAACAAATGGATGCTTTTCACAGACGCTGACCTGTGTGCAGACCCGCCTGAAGGTATTCGAGAAGGGTCTACGGGGCAATTTCACCAAACTCAAGGGCGCCTTGACCATGACAGCCAACTACTACCAGACGTACTGCCCCCCAACCCCGGTGAGTACACAACATCAGGGCCCAGGGTCTTAGTCTGGGAGGGCGGGGCCAGTAAGGAGAGACTTCTGGCTGTAGCTGTTCAGGTTTCTATGTTGTTAGAGAGCCCACTGCTCTCCCCAGGAGGAGCCATCTGCCCATGTCACACATGCCATTGTCAGTCATGAGGTCAGAGGTGAGGCAAACCCAAGGAAGCTCAGGGCCTGCCCAAGGCCAGAAGAGCCAAGAGCCAGCACCCAGGTGCTCCTCCGGGCAGGACTTTCCTGTAAGGATGCCTGTACTCCATGGCTACAAGGAGGAGGCTCCTAGAATGGGCAGACACCTCAAACATTCCTATTTTCTTTCCTCATCAAAGACAGTGAGCCTTGTGTCCTTTTAGAGGGGAGGAGATGCCTCAGGCTGCTCGCTTGCGCCTCAGCCTTGCAGGAACCAAAGAGGCAGCCCAACTAATCCAAAGACCTGAGACAGTCCTCTGTTAGGGTACAGTCCCTGGGTGCCATTGGCAGAGCTGTGCATGACTTAGGCAGCACACGGGTGGCTGTAGTGTCACCTGATCCTTACGAATGGGCTTTTGGCCTTTGAGTTCTCAGCAGCAACAGAGAAATACACAACTATTTCCCTGAGTGGCCCACTTACCTTGACTCAAGTGCTGTTTTTTTTCCATCCCCTCCAGGAAACTAACTGTGAAATACAAGTCACCACCTTTGAGGATTTCATAGACAACCTTAAAATCTTTCTGACTGATATCCCCTTTGAATGCCAAAAGCCAGGCCAAAAATGAGACCCAGGCCAGCTCTGGATCCAGCTTCTCGGACTGCTGCTTTTGTGCCTGCATAATGAGCCAGGAACTCAAGATTTCTGCCTTAAAGGGACCAAGGGATGGGGCACAGCCAGAGTGGGGGGCAGTATAGCCCTCTGAAAACACTGACTCAGATTGGACAAGTGGAAGACAAGCAAGATATTTTCTACTGATAGGGACCAGTAATATTTATTTATATATTTATATTTTTTTAAAAATATTTATTTATTTATTTATTTAATTTTGCAACTTTCTATTTATTGAGGATGTCTTAGCAGAATAATAAATTATTAAAACTCTTGTTTATACAATTAATCTGGTTTATTTTGAAGAGGCAAGAAATTTGGGCATAGGTGGAGTGTGTGTTTGGTGGTGGTGGTGTTACTGGGGTAGGGTATTGATGCGGGTCAGTGCTGTCAAGGCCAAAGGGAGGTGAGATCAAGGCCTGGGTCCAGCATCGGCCTTGGGTGCAGGATCTCACATGCCTTGGTGGAACTTCTGGGGTGTTCAAGAGCTTCTGCCCCAGAGAAAGGACTCTAGGTTCACCAGGAAGTTGAAGTAACTGGTTCACAGACCTGGCCCAGAGAAGGGGTGTCGTCCTTTCTAGGAACTAAAGGACTTCTGGGGTTGGTGGTCAGCATCTAAACAAGTGAATCCTAGTGTTCAGCAAAACTACTGTCCCCATTTGAGATCACAGACCCTGTGTCACTATTCTGCCCTCACACTTGGGGCCTCAACAACTCTTAAAGTAAAACAGCAAATAGACTAACTGTTCAGAGAAAAAGAAACTAAACCACAGGGGTCAGAACTCAGCATTATTTACCCAACTTTCCCCCACATGGGTGATCTTAATCTTTAGCAGTCAGAATGTCAGTATGGTGTATGTTGGGGCACAGCTTGAAGGTGGCACTTTTCTTAGCTGGTTTTTATTTTCCCATTAAGTGTTGACTCTCATGGGTATTTTCCACTAAAATCCATGGCCTCGGGGCTGAGAACTACAGTTATCATCTGTCTTTGTTTGACAACCAGGCAGAAGGGCTCCCCCATTTGTTACCCTGAGACCTTTCTGAGGACAATCAGGAAGTGTGAGTATGCTCCCAAAGGTGGGATTGGGCAGTGGGACCTGGGGAAGCCGGCTGTCTGCAGTTAAGGTCCTCACAGGTACTAGGATGTAGTGATTGCCCACTGCTCCCTGTGTGCCAGCTGCACACATGGTGGCTCAGTGCCACACAGACACCTGCATAGGCAAAAAGACCATCTGCAAATAAAAATTCTTAGAGCAAGCTGAATTTTAGCAAAGAGAAGAATCCATGGGCTGTGATATGATATTAAAATGCATAAAAAGCACATCTTACCCAGTGATAAGATCCCCTCTGTCTTCTTCTAAAGCCATCGATAACTGATAAGCAGCTTTGGCACTTCCTTAGACTCATTCACATGTGAGCTTGCGTGTGTGTGTGTGTGTGTGTGTGTGTGTGTGTGTGTGTGTGCATGCGTGCATGTGTGTGCCCGCCCTTCCACTGAAACCCTGTCAAACAAGCCAAGCTCAGATTTCCTGTGAGTTACCTCTCAGACTATGTTCCTGGCTTTTGTGCTCTGGGGATCAGAAAGCCATTGTTCCCCAATGAAGGTAGCCACCATGGTTCCCCAGAAAAATCACATGGCTCTCTGTGCTGAGATTCAGCAAGAATTGTCTGCTGACAAGAGGACATACCATCTAAGTCTTTTGACTTTCCATTAATGTTCACACATGCCTGCGGCCCTTCGTGACCTGGTTCTCTTGTTTACAGAGGTACTTTAGTAGACTCCAGAACACCGGTGAGATAAAAAGAGTTTAACTTCTGTGGCCTTTCTGGACATAGCTGAAGTGGGAGAGAGGGATTGCCTCAGTCAGCAAACAGTGGAGATATGAATGAGAAACGAAGCCCTGGCCCAGTCAGTAGATGAACCAGTGGTCAGGTGCCTGACTTGCCAGGCTCTCCAGCCACTGTCCCAACACAGCCTCCAGATGCAAGGGGAAATGAAAGCATCTATTGTGCCCACTGCATAGCCTGGAGGGTCCACAAGCCTCCTGTGAAGTGGGAGAATGAGGGTAGGGCCTTTGGCCCAGGGCTCCATCAGACCAGGGTGAGCAGGGCTGAGTGAAGAGGGGTGTCTGTTAGCATCCTGCTGTGCAGGCTAGCCACCCCACAATGCTTCTAGCCCTGTGTCAGGGGCTCAGTTATGGAAAGTTGACAAAGGAGTTCATCTTTACCCTGAAGGAATTGTCTGATAAATATGACAGGCAGGACCCACCCATACCAAAGCTTTATAAGAACATGAAACTCCTTTCAGAATTCTGCACAGACCTGGAAGTAAGTTGCATTCTGCTTTTAGGGGAACCCGAGACTCTATTTGCTTAAAATGCAGCCAGGGGATCTGTGAGGCTGATCTGAGGGCTTTGTCTGAACACTACTTGAATGGAGGATGCAATCCATATAGTTATCCTTTGAGATCATCTCAAAGCTAAAAGAAATCTCCTCATTAGCAGGGTTGGAAGATGGGGAATAGAAAGTGTTGGGGGTGGAGGGGGCCTCTATCTGTGGCCTTTTCTGAACCTTTTCTAAGCATACCCAGGATTCATGTGGGGCAGGTCAGTGACAACTCAAATAGACTGGTGACTGGCCATGCTGGAAAAAGAAAGGTCTGTCCAAACCTGGTTCAGGTTGCTATATCGTTGGGGCCTCTTCTGGGACAAAGAGCCCCTTGGGGGAGCTTATAATATGAGGAGAGCTGTAGTTTAGAGGAGTATGTGGAATCATGACTGACTATGCTCTTTGTGCTCTGCTTGCATGGTCCCATGCTCACCCCCAGGACCTTTTCTGGGGACCTGTCTCACATTGTTTGTTTCACAGCTCTACATGGTCATCAGATGCTAGGTCTCAGGGTCGTAGGTGATACCATGCTCTTGTTCGGACAGAGTGGGAAGGTTTCCCTGAGCCTCTTCCTAGGAGACAGGACCTTACCAGACAAGTGGCTAGGAAGATAAGTTTCCTTTGTTTTTGTTTGTTTGTTTTTTTCTGCTGAAAAAAAAAAAAAGATGATTTTAACTGCGTGTTTCTTCAGCCTTCAGATCCACCAGAGGATGTGCTACTGAGCAAAGTGACTTCTCCGATTCAAGGAATTTAAAGAAATCCTTAAAAAGAGATGTCAACCCTTAGAAGATCAAGGGGTTTTCCTGGGATTGGAGCTGAAGGAAATGGGATTGGAGGCATCTCAAATTATTTATTGTGGGCATGGGGAAGGGGTGGGGGTATGGCAATGTGCTGGGAGACAAGGTTGTGGGTGGGCCATAGTGTACCTGAGGCCACACCATTTGTAACTGATCTATCACTGCTTCAATAAAGCCTGAGAGTGACAATAATAGACAGAGCCTGTCTGGGGCCTCATGGAGGGGGAGGGGGAGGGGAGGGGGAAGGAAGAGCTTCATCGTGAAGCACTTCACTTGGAGTCTTCTACACAAGAAATACTCCTTTAACTGCCCCCTGTTCCCTTATCTGATCCAAATATAATCTTTTCCCAGAGATCCCTTCCTGGTCCACCAATACCGACCCACTTCCGAGACCCAAGCGCTGAAACCCCAGGCTTAAGTCACTTCCTCTATTAGTCTCTACTATAGCTCCTGGGCAGCTCCACGGATCCACCCCAGCCTGTCCCTTGGCCCAGAGTGCCAAGAGACACTAGGAAAACTCTCAAGCTACCAATTGAAGAGTAAGCATAGTGTGGGTCTTGGGCAGGAAGGATGCTCACAAAGCTCAGGGACCCTAACACTCCCAGCTCAAACAGTACCAGGAGAGGGTCCTCTGACCACTGAGTAAGGCCCCTCATCTGGCCTAACTCCTCACAACACTTCCTGGGTGTCAGTCATGACAACACATCTCTGACTCTCATCCCCCAATCCCAATAAGCCAGTTTTGCTTAGGTCCTGAAGTGCTGGCAGCCAGGACTCCTAAGTTCTGACCTCCACCCTCAATAATAACCCCACCCTAATCATTTAAACAATCCACTGAGGATGCCTGGGTTAGCCTACAATTCAAACAGCTTCCCGTAACTCAAAGCTCTGAGGCCAGAGCCTCAACAATCCAGAATGGATAAGGCTCTACTTATCCTGGAGTGTAATTAGTTATGATACAATACTTGCTTACCGACAGGTTGTGGCCAGCTATGTAGGCCATCCACACACCTGCCATCCTTGCCAAAGGACTCTGGGCCATAATTTCTCATCTCTATCTGGACATATCAGATACCATAGAGGCCAGAGATCAGAAAATGTGCTCATGAAAAGTTGCCTCGGTGTCTCAGAACACAGGGAGACAACCCTGTGGCTCTGGGTCAGACATCAGTGGCTGCTTCGGAGTCAGGGATCTCTTGGTCTGGTTCTTAAAGGTTGTGAGTTCTTGAGTGCACAGCCCTCCATGTACCTTTATAACTGGCAGTCGAGTCTGGGTAGGGCTGCCGAAACACCTTTCCGGGAGGACCCGTTCCTTCACTGCATGCGCTTTCTATCAATTGGTGTGCGGGCTCCCTGCTCTTGAACTCCTTGATGAAGCCTGAGGCATCTGTAGTGGACTTGGAGACTCACATGTAGGTCCTTATCACTTTCACTGCTTGCTATGTGACCTTGGATGAATTCCTTAGCCACTTAGTCACAGAGCCCACAAAGGTAGAATGAACTTCAGCACTGGAGGCCACGCCTCAACCTGAGTTATAAGGGCTTCAGTCAAGCTGAGCTCTCTCAGGAGACACAGTAAGGTCAGAGAGGCGAACAGCACTGCAGGTGGACAGTGCAGCTGAGAAAGGCCCCGGGCACAAAGGGGCTGAACTATTCCTTAAAGACTCCAGACAGTCACTCATGAAGAGACAGGCCCAGCAGTGAAGGTCTCTTGAACTTTCCATGCACCATGGTTTCCCCTCTAGGTGGGCTCAGCTCCACTCTTGGGGTGTGTGCTGGGGCTACATGCATGCAGGTACCATTCCTGAGAACAGCAGGCCTGAGTCCACAGCATTTGGGTTTAAGAAGGCGTCGATCTAGTGAAAAGCTGGGGCTCTGAGATTATACTCAGTTCACAAAACATGGCCTTGACCTGGCATTGTCTGGATCAAGCCCTGGGCACTTCTTTCTCTAATAGGCCAGGGCTTCTGTAGGCAGCACTCAAGAGTAGACAGGGCACTGGGCAGTGGCAGCACATGCCTTTAATCCCAGCACTTGGGAGGCAGAAGCAGGCGGATTTCTGAGTTCGAGGCCAGCCTGGTCTACAGAGTGAGTTCCAGGATAGCCAGGGCTACACAAACCCTGTCTTGAAAAACCAGAAAAAGAGTAGACCTGACCCTAAAAAGGCAAGCTTGGTTTCTCTGAGCCCATCTTGAGCCCATCTTGAGCCCAGGAGGGACAGCAGAACTGGCTGGCTGAGAGATAGACTCATCCACTTATCATGACTTTCTAGAATACAGGAATAGCCCACTCATCCCTGAGGCCTCATGTGTCATCCTCACACTTACTAGCAGGACTTGAAGAAATTCATTGAAGAAGACACAGAAGCCTTTCTCATGTTGGGCCTTGAGAACTGAACCAGTCCATAGGCAGCCCCATGCAGTCTCTGAACATCCACATACTGGCACATGGTATGGTCCCACGGAGGTAAAACAGGAGGGAAGATTCACCCACAAAAAGGGGCCATCTGTCAGTCTAGGGTACAGAATGACAGACACTATAATGGCTAATCTTGGTTGTCAACACATCCAGCAAAGTCAGACCTCAACTTCTCTCAATTTGCCTATGGGCATTATCTATGGGCTATTTTCTTCATTGTCAGTTGATGTAGGAGGCTCCACCCCAGATTGGCTCCACAATGCCAACCCCTATATAGGTTAGCCTGGGTTGTATAAAATGGTAACTGAACAAGACAATAAGCTATTTCTTTTTTTTTTTTAAAGATTTTATTGCATTATGAGGAGAAAAGTTACATGATTTCAATTTATCTGAATTTGTTAATATTTAAAAACATATTTTAAAGTAAATAGAATTAAATCACATTCTTGTTTCCCTTTTATACCCCAGCTCCTCCCAGAGACACCCCCTTCAGTACCTTCAATATCTTTTTTTGTCATATTCTTTAAAATTTATAAAATATTATAACAATAAAAATGAGTATTATAAAAGTGGTTCTATATAAAACAACAATCAATTTAACAGTCTTATGTAGATGCTTGTCTACAGCAATACTGAAAATACATGTTTTTCTCAATATAAATTTTAAATAACTCTAAACATATTAACTATATTTCAAAATAATACATCATTACTAGTATTTTCTTAAATGAATATAAATATATAAAGTCTTTTTGTTTGTTTGTTTTGTATTTAGTAGAGCTTAAAATCTTGGCTTTTACTGTGGTACAAGCCCAAAATAAGAACAATTTTTAGACACTGGATTTCATTGCAATAAGGCTGTACTTCAGTGACCCTCACATCACCAAAGGATTTTACCTCCATCGTAGCTAAGCTGAGAGTTGACAGTTCTACTGTGCCAAGGAATGAATTGTAGGCACGATTTTTGGATACAGACTTCCTGCTATGGTCAAAGCTATTTGACTTGAGTGAGTGACTTTATTCTCAGCCCACAGAGAACACGTTACATTCATTTAAGAAATGGTATGTGTATTAAGATGGCCTATCCATGAAGTCTTTCACCAACTGTTTCAATGAACAATGGTTCTGCTTGGAGGGTGGCACAGACATTAGTTGAGGGTAAGAATCTGGTTCATTGGCTGTGATAATTTAGAAAAGCATTCATCTCAGAGAAAGAGTAACTTATAAAGTCCTCTTCTTCAAACTTGATACAAGAGTTACAAAGTCAAGCAAAGCATTCAGTCTCACTCTTTGTTGTTCTTTACAAGCCCCCTCCCAATCTAATTGTCTATGTTTCTTTTGGGTATATAAATACTTTTGAAATATGTAAGCTGTTCTGAAAAACATGAAATAAACAATACTACTAACAGAGAGGCTGAGATAGGAGAAGCAAGATTTCAAGACCCTTATGTTGTACACAGCAAGACACTATCACGAACAAACAAGCAGAAAGTGTATATATGGGACAATGAGCCATTTCCTTCCATAGTCTGCTTTGCTCCTGCCTTGGCTTCCTTCAACAATGGACTGTCACCTGTAAGCTGAATGAACTCTTTTCCCTGCCACATTGGTCATGATGTTTATCACAGCGACAGAACACAAAGTAGAACAGACACGAAGCTAACATGGCAGCTAGGAGAGGCTGCTGTGCAGGGCCCATAATGGTACCCATGCTGAAGTGACCCCACATAGGCCAAGAGATGGAACTGGGACAACATGTGAGGAGGGTTGGGAGGAGACCTTTCTCTGTGAGGAGAGAAGCTATGTCCAAGCTCAATGGACATCACAGCCTCATAGTAAATTTGCATCTTCAATGTCCCTGCGTAGCATCTGAGGAATCCCCAAATGAGTAGCTCAGCCAAGATGTCAAGGGTGAATTTACAATGGATAATGTAGCAGGTCCTATCAAAGGGCTAGGGCAGTGGACAAGATACCACTCAGCCTGGATACAGATAAGGGATATTAATAGGCTCTTCATTGGTAAGGCATTCTTGTGCTCCTGGAGGTGGCAAGATGTCATTTGGCATCCTTACCCCTACACTCACAGAATCTTATGGCTGAAGGCCATAAATGTATAGGACTGGCCCTGGAAACCACATAGGCTGTGTCTCTGAGCCTTCTTATGGTTCCTGACTGTCTTCATGCATAGATGTTTGGTGGCCTGAGTCTGTATGATGAAAGTGGAGGACAGGGAATGGGAGATGGCTTAGTGGGAAGAGTGCTTGCTGCACAAGCATGAGGACCTGAGTTTAGATCCCCAGTACTCGTGTAATAGGTTGGATGTGGCAGTGTGAACTTTAGACTCAATACCGGGGGGGGCAGAGACAGGAGAATTTTAGGGACTCTTGATACTCTAGCCAATCAGATATCTTTAGGTTCAATGAATTAAACTGTCTCAAAAAATAAGGTGTAGAGAGACAGTGGAAGATATCTGGTATCAACTTCTGGCCCTTACTTGAGAATGCGCGTACACACACACACACACACACACACACACACATACACACACACACACACACACACGCACATGCACACGCACATGCACACGCACACAGTTGAGGCAAGGGCACGGGGACCAAGCACAGGCTATATCTACCCAGACTTCTGAGCAAGCTGCTGGTTTATGGTAAGACACATGCCAATCATTATGGATCCAGTAGCTCCTGACCTGGAACCTTGCATGCTGTTATAGCTAAGAAATCCTGAGTTAGTTTTGCTCTCAAGCCTCATGTTTCTTATATGGGCAGTGGGGTACAAGCAGGAAAGGAGGGGTCCCAGCCCCGACCAGCCAACCCTGCCACAAGAGGCCCAGGCACTGTAGTGGCTGAGGGAGTCCCCGTGCAAGCCCAGGGAGGTCCCATGCTCACAGCACGCAGGTCTGCTGAGGAGCAGAGTGGGCATCCCCTAGGATAGGGACTTGGCCCAGGGGAGACCTTGGGCCTACATTCTCTGGAAGCTCCCCACCTTCACACCTCGGAGAGGTGGGGACTTCCTCAGAGTAACAGAGGAGGTGAGCCAGACAGAATTATTAGCCTTCGAGGGCCCTAGGAAGGACTGGGCTGGGTGCAGACCTCACCCTCACAAACAGCTGACCAATTTCCCTGCTGCGAAGAGATCCTGAGACCTGAGCTACCCGGAAAGCGCAGCCTCAGGGTTATTTTTCACTGTGGTTTGAGATATGAAGAGTGAGACAGGTTTCGTGTTGCTGGCACTGATGTTATCTGTCACCAAACAGACCTGCTCTGTCAACCCATAATAATCAACGGTGACCCTTCCCCTTTCCCCAAGGGATGATGCAGCCCAGGGCCTGCTCTCAATGGCACCTGGGCCTCATTCCAGGGAAAGCCAGCTGGCTACATACTACCTTGCGCAATCTGTGAAACATACACAATTTAGACTTTTCACAAATATCCATATACATAGAACCAACATCCAGAGTAGACCATTTTCTCAATAGGCACAAAGACTATCTATCCACTGTCCTGCCATGAAGTAGTTTTGGCTATTCTTGAGCTTCATTTCAGCAGAAGGCTATGTTCATATTATCTTTTTCATCTGAACTTTTTCTAATTGCCATCTAGCATTATACTCCACAACTATCCAACAATTTACTGAATTTTAATTTTTTTTTTTACACTTACTTGTTTAGTGTGGGAGAAGTATGTGTGTGCCACTGTGCACATATGGTGCTCAGAGACGATGTGTGAGTCCTGGGATCGAACTCAGGTCGTCAGCCTTGGTGGTAAGCACCTTTACCTGTTGAGCCATCTCACCAGGCTATTTCTTCATTTCACTATCAATGGACACTTAGTCTGTTTCCACCTAGGACTAGTAATAAAGTCTCCATTATTATTAGCATTCTGTATGTGTGTTTTGATCCTCAGTGTTTTTATTTCTTTTGAAGATGCTGGCTTTGGTGTAGAACTTCTGGCCACAGGATATGCATATTGTTGGTTTAATAGGGGACACTAAACATTTTCCCAAGGGAGACCCTCTATAAGCAAGGTTTCTGGCTAGACACGGCTTACCCTCCTCCAATTCTGGGTATCCTCTCCTCTTTACAGGGAACTTTCCAGGTACCCTTACCATCGCTAGGAATTCCTTCCACTCTCCAGCCCCATGCAGCGGTGAACACTCTGACAATTCCAACTGTCATGTAAAAAAACACAATCTCACGGAGTCCTGACTCCTGCTCGGGGGGCCACAGACCTGTCCTGGGAAGCAAGGCTTACCAGTTGAAGTGTGCACACTGTCTAGAGGCAAATTAGGTGATTTATGGTTTGCGAGGTCCCCCTCTCCCCCATCTCCCCAATCTCGTGGCTTAGAATTTGCTACCTTCGTTCCTGGGACTCAAATAGGTTCATGCAGAGTCCCTTGACAGAGATATGAGAGACTGTCCAAGGCTTTGTGTGGCCTTTATTCATGAAACTCAGGCCTCAGAGCCTTTGGGAGACTCCAGGAAACACAGCCTGCTTCTATCCAATGTAGAGAGACCAGGCCAAGGGACAGAGCCCCTAGATACATGCCTGTGTTCTTCTTGGAAGCCTAGTGGTCACAAACTCCTGTCAGTGCCCTGCTGTGGTGTGTCACATGTTCACTTCCCCAGCCTCTTTTACCTCTGCCTGTTCCTCTCTGTCCTTATGGTTTTCCCCTGACCCACCTCACACATGTAGACACCTGACATTCCACAGACTCATCTCTTCCTCTGCTCTCTGTAGCAGCCACCCGTAAATTTGCCCTGAAGTATTTACAGAGTGCCTGTTGGCTGTCAGGGACTGTAGCAGGCACTGTGGGACCCTTAATGGTGGAGATGGTCACATCAGGCTGCCTGCTAACCCAGGGTGAGCTCTGAGCCCTCTGGCACAAGACACTGCTCTCCTACTCTGCCCCCACACTTTCCCTCACACTAGCCTTGAGCCCTGGGAACAGAAGCCAGACACAGTTCTGCTCACCTGCCCATCTGCCCGGAATGCACCCCAGCCAAGTAGCTGACATCTGGCTCTCAACAAGAGAGCATAAGACCAGAGAGGCGGAAGATGACCCACTTGGTACCTTTTCCTCAACATCCACTCTGGAACTCATTTCTGGTCCCAGAGGTGCATTGTTACCTGTTCTTCTAAGGATAGGGGGTTTCCACCCTACCCCTCAGATCTGAGGAGGCCCCTCACATTCTAGGTCCCAGAAATGGCTATTTCCCAGTGATGAAGTAAGTCTTTTGTTTCCTCTGAAGAAACACAGATCTTAGGGAAATAGTGCAGGAGAGGTCACATAAAGCTTCCAAGGTTTAGAACATGTTCTTTGTGGGTTGGCAAGATGGCTCAGCAGGCAAAAGTGCTTGCTACCGAGAATGATGACCTGAAATCAGTTCCCTAGGACCCATGTGGTGGAAGACGACAAAGATGCCCTTTGACCTCCACATTCACACTTCAGCATGAATGAGAACACACACACACACACACACACACACACACACACACACACATACACACCACATGCACAGAGAAAGAGACAGAGAGACAGAGACAGAGAGAGGAAATACGCTTTAAAAGGTTTATTGGAAAAGAAATACAATGCTCTTTGGGGCAAAGCCTCCTAGGAGCCCTAAAAGGCACTCAGAGCATGGGCAGGATGCTGCTATCCATGGGAGCCAAGAGGATGCTCCAGAGGGAGCCCACAGAAGCTAGCTCTTTTTCCCACCTAGTGGGTTTGGGAACCCTCTCAAAGGAAGCAGCAGGATGGAGAGAAACCCAGGTCTTTGGCAATCTCTCATACTTCCTCCAGCTCAGAAGACGGGGCAGCCCCAAGCTCTCAGGCTAACGATCTTGGCACTTGCCCAGCCTTTTCCTCTAGCCAGGGTGAGGTCATGTGCAGGGAGGGGTGATCAGAGAGATGGTGATTGCTACCAGGGCCACAGCTCCAAGTCAGAGATGACATAACACCAGCATAACTCACAGTCCCCTTTCTCCCCACACCCTAAGAAAGCCTGGCTTCTACTTCAGGTCCCTTCCCACACTGGGTTCTGTCCAGGCTGGTTCTGTTGGTCTTTTCAAGCCCTAAACTGAAGTAGAAGGTTCTGCCCTCCGTCAAGCCTTGGGATAGGGCTGTGGGTCTGATAGACAGTAGCACCCCTGTCATGGATTCAACCAGTGAAGAAATCAGAGGGGACTATGTACTTCTAGTTGTCCCTAGGCCATGGCTACTCCAAAGGTTCCTATGCCTGTGAGCATCATGGACAGACAGACATGAAGCTCTGGGAGCAAACCGAAGGGCCACGATCTAGATCTCTAGGCTAATATGAGTCCCCATTGGTGGGAAGGAACATTTTCCTTTAGAGCCCAGCAGGTTGAGGGCCCACCAGTCACAGGAAGCAGATGATGGTTATCAGAGGTCCATGATAGTGAATGAGAAACAGATAAAGCTTAGGGCTCCTGGCAGGAACAGGTAGGTGGACAGATAGATAGACAACAGTAGAAAGCCAAACTGGAAAGGTCAGACAGAGAGATGAGTTGGGAACTTGGACAGTAAGTTATCAAATAATAGAAACATGGGTGATGAGACAGAGCATCTGGCATGGAAGACACAGAGAAGAGGAGAGGCTCCGCAGGCAGCTGGAGTCACAGCTCCATCAGATACGACATGGCAGCAGGATAACTCACAGTCCTCCTTCCTCTCTACCAAGTAGAATGACCTCTTGAGCCTCTAGGTTCTTTCTCTCATTGGGATAGTTTGGGGTCAGGCACCATTAATAACAGTTCTGTCTCTGAATACAGAAGGCTTATAGGCTCCCCTTTGGATACAGTGATCAGATACACTGAGAAACTCTTGGGGCCCCTCTATCTAGTTTTGTAATGATCCCCAACAAGTACACATATGTTCACGAGTGCATACACATTTATGCACACACATACATGGATGCATGCATGGACACACATTCATGCACATACTCATGTAGCACATACATACTAATACTAATACACACACACACACACACACACACACACACACTCACCCCTCTCTGGGAAGGGGTGAGACTTCCCTGCTTTGAAGAAACCTTTATGTTAAATTCAGGATCCAGTTGCCTGCCTCAGGCTGCATTCTCTGCAGACTGGACTCTAAGATGGACACTGGTGTTTGTGGGAAGGAAGGGATGTGGCAGTACTGAACAAAAGAGAGGCCCATCTGCAAGGCAGTCATGACAAGTGTCTCAGCTGACACAAAGGAGAATTCCAGATGGAGTATAGCCTGTCAGTTTCCCTGTGACGGTGTGAGGAAGTCAAGCCTGTGTGTCTTCATGTTGTTGATATGTAACTGGATGTAAGTTGCCTGAGGAAGTGTGACCTCAAATGTGGCAATTTTCTTCAGCTCAGGAAATTCCCAAGGAGGAATGGCTGCCAAAAACTGCCATCTTCCAATAGAGCTTGTAAACACTGGCAAGCTCATGACTCCTGAAGGGCATTCTGGGTAAGATATCCCAGCACCTATTGCTGCCTACCCCACAAGCTGTTAGGTCCGCTTCTTCCCTCCCTCTCCACCTCCCCCCCTGCCATATCCTCTTTGTTTCTTTCTTTCCTCTCCCCACCCCCTCATGCCCTCTTTGTTTCCTTCTTTGTTTCTTTCTTTCCTTCCTTTCTTCTTTTTTGTTCTTTTAAGGGATAATATTAAAAATAAGATTAAAGCCGGACGGTGGTGGCGCATGCCTTTAATCCCAACACTTGGGAGGCAGAGGCAGGTGGATTTCTGAGTTCAAGGCCAGCCTGGTCTACAGAGTGAGTTCCAGGACAGCCAGGGCTACACAGAGAAACCCTGTCTTGAAAAACCAAAAAAAAAAAAAAAAAAAAAAAAAAAAAAAAAAAAAAAAAAAAAAAAAAAAAAAAAAGATTAAAAACAACACACAAAAAAACCCTCTAACATATCAAGCTGAATAAAACAAACAGGAGGAAAAGAGCCCAAGAGAAGACACAAGAATCAGAGTTCTTGTTCGCACTTGTTCGCACACTCAAGAATCCCCTGAAAACACTAAACTGGAAGCCATAATAGAGTGCAGAAGACCTTGTGCAGACCCACACAGGCCCTGTGCACGCTGTCTCCATCTGTATGAGTTCACACAAGCTTTGATCATGTTGATTTGGGGACCTTGTTTTCTTGATGTCTTCCACCCCTTCTGTTCTCATACTCTTTCTGCCTTCTCTTCCTCTGGGTTTCCTAAGCCCTAAGGGGAGGGACTGGATGAAAAAAAAACATCCTGTTTAGGGCTGAGTGTTCTAAGCCCTCTCTCTTTCCAAGCCCTCTCTCTTTCCATAATGAGGGGCTCTGTATTTGCTCCCATTACTACTTTTTTTTTTTTTTAACAGTGTTATTTGGTTTTACCCCAGGCCTCTGGGATATCCAGTCTCTATTTCCTGGTTACCTGAGCAGTGTTGGGTACAGGTTCTATCTTGTGGAGTAGGCCTTAAGTCAAATCAGATATGGTTGGTTCCTCCCATAAGCTGTGCCTCCATTGCACCAGCATAGCTTGCAGGCAGGATACCACTGTGGATTCAAGGGTTTGTGGCTGGTATGGTGTTTATATTTCTCTTTTGATAGCATACAGAGTACCTTTCTGTACCAAAGACACTGAAATGTAGGGGTGAAGGCTCTATGTAGGCACCAAATCAACTTCTCTAAGGTCAATGAGTTGTGTAGCTGTTGTCTTCAGCATGGGGGCAGGGCTTGCATCAATTCATGGAGAGCAACCTATAGTCTTAGCAACAGCCTGGGTTGTTTGGGGATTACCGTAGGACCCTTTTGGCCAACAATTCAATTACATGTAATTCAATCTCAGTACTGGAAGCTTCATTTGGTGACAAGAGATAGCCAGTTGGGTCTCCCCCATTATTTGGAGATTTCATTTAGATTGCCTTCATATGTGCATATATTTTAGGAAGTGTCTACTGTATTAGACTTCCATACTATACTACCCCTCAGTTTTAGCTGTCTCTCCCTGTACTCCTTCCCTCATTATCCCTGTCCCTGTACTCCTTTCCTCGTCCCTGTCTCCCTTTCCCCTCCTCACTTGATCCTCCTGTTCCAGCCCCTACCCCATCCATGTATTCTATGTCCCGTTCCTAATGAAATCCATCTGTCCCCCAAGTCCCAGATTCTCTTAGGCCCACTTCTTTATGTAATCCCTCCCCATAAGTCTGAGTCTCGGGGCAGAGCTGTGGACTGCCATGCACACTCGTCTACTCTAGTCACATCCAAAATATCGGGGATAAAATCCTGATTAAGGATAAGAGGCAATAAGAATCCAAAAGGAGTTCTGTGCCTCCTGGATAGACAGTCACTGGTATCTCCTAACTCAGACGTGTTCCAGATCAGTCTTTCCAATCGTCAACATGCCCTCATAATTAGGCATAAAGGTACCCCAAGAAATGATTCGTAAATGGCTAAGATTGGACAGTGTTTCCTGGTCAACACAATGTTTCTAACCTATCCTGATTTATTACCAAGTTTCCCATAACTTGTAATTTCTCTCAAGGAACCTGCCTTGCCAGAGCTAGCAACAGAGATCTAGCACATTCCTTAGGCTAATAGATAATTTACAATAGTTAGAAATGTTTTACATACTAGAGAGTAATGAAGGACTTCCACCCAAAGACATTAGCTAGAAGTGTTAGATTAAAACCTCCTAGTCATTGCCTCCAGCAAGAACCAGAAAGTTAGTATAGGAATACCAAATTAGCCCCAGCAGGGAGGGGCACCATTGCTCTTCCGCCCGCTTCACAACTGGATACATGATCTTGGTCAGTAAGATCACTGACCTTAATGTGACTGTCACCTGCCTACATGACTGTTGTCATCTGCCTTGCTTGCTGTATGCTACTTAAGCCTGCTTGTCACTTTGTATAAGGACTAGGACTTGGACTTACACTGGAGGACAAGGACTTGGACTCGTATGCAGGACTATGGACTCGCAGAAGGACTCGCACTAGAACTTAGATGAGTTAGGACTCAGACTCATGCAGTCCACAGTCCCCCGGGGCCCAGAGTGCTTGGGCCTGGGGGATGCAGCACCAGTCTAGAGGAGATAGCTGCTGCTTTAGACCCAGTATGTTTTAGGTAGCCTCAGATGTACCTTAAGTACTGAGCTGCCAGATTTACCATCTCTCTTTTACAATGACTGTCAAAGTCTGATGCCATTTTTTAAGAAATGCATTCAGATCCTGTACTTCATGTGTTGTCTCTGCCATCATTTCTTCGCCTACGTCTTGTGGACCTGACTAGGACCCCCGTTTCTCCCGCGGGTTGAGGGAGGCCCAGATCGGCTGGCCTGTGGCAGTGGATGAGTGGCTAATCCTTAATCTGTCACCTGTCATGATGTAAGTACTCTGTCAACAGCTTTCGAGCTACCAGTGGCTTCAAAATACTCTAGCAGAAATTTAGCAATGGGATCTCACTCTCAAGTACTTAGCCTAGCACACCTGTGATGTCACTGGCCTGTTTTTTCTGGGGGAAACTGGAAAGGGGAAAGTTGGTGATAACTTAGAGCTGACCACACAACTACCATGGATATCAATCAACCTTTCCCTCTTCTACTCTCTATTTCAACTCCCCGTCAATATTAGCGCCTGTCCCCATCCTGGCAGCTCATCAGACAACATCTGTGAGTTGTCTGACTCCAGGTCTGCCCTCAGCTCAGGATGAAACTGCTAAATAGAAATTTCTGGAGAGCTCAGTCAGCAAACTGTCAGATTTATGTAAGAATCTGAGTTCAAATCCTTAGCACCCATTTTTTACAAAAAGCAAGGGAACCAAGACCACTGAGCAGTGATAAGAGGCCAAAATATTCCAAATGGTTTGCCAGGTCTGATCCCATCAGGGACTCTTCCTGCTTCTGTCTCAAGGTGTTTGTTTATAACCACTGGGTTACAACATCCTATGACAGTGTTTGCTTTATTGTAAGAATTGTATCCTTGAGGAGCCTATGATCCTGTACAATGACGCTTCCATGTTGTTTTTCAATGATGCCTTCCATTGATAGTTGCCCGATGTGCTATCAGACTGACAGCACTTATGCCGTGCAGTCTGTGATAGGCAGCAGATTGCATGGTTTTGGACTCTTGACTTCTCTGCTGATGCATTATGTAGATCAAAAACTTTGAAAGTCTCCAGACAGTGGTATTGGCTGAATCCCTACAGAGGAAGGCAAAGCAGTTGAGGAATGGACTGACACACTGAGGCTTTTACCGAGGCTCTGAT
The DNA here is from genome assembly GCF_008632895.1 of Mastomys coucha. Taxonomy (NCBI): domain Eukaryota; kingdom Metazoa; phylum Chordata; class Mammalia; order Rodentia; family Muridae; genus Mastomys; species Mastomys coucha. The sequence goes on along the minus strand of NW_022196911.1, from coordinate 49,274,413 downwards.
ATATGGAGAAGGGACAGGCTCAGCAGAGCAGTGATAGCCTAGGGCCAGGGCCTTGGGACTTTTCCCCTGATGCCTTGACAAATGAAAAAGAAACTGTATTCTTTCTGTAACATCAGGAATGTGCTTAGACAGGGTTGGTAACAGCCTGGAGTCAAGGCCTTGCGAAGAGCCCAACTCTTCCCACCACGTGGGGCTGTGGTTACTGTCCCAAAGCTGCTCTGTGCTTCACGTGTAATCTTGAGATGCCCTGTGTTCCTCTTGGTGCAACACTGTATAGCTTAGTCCCAGTGTATGATAGTTTCTGCTGACTCTGTCCCACTTCTTCTCTAGAAATAGTACATAAGATACTGTCCCTAATAAGTTTGATTGGCATGAGACAGAGCTTGTACAGGACCTCCTGACCTCAAACTTATCTGTCTCCTGATCTACTGGTCCTCTCTCCCAGGTCCTGTCACTAAAGAAAAACCTGTTGGTACAGGTCTAAAACCCATGTGTGGAATGTGTGTTTATTCTTGTAAAAATGACTCATTGACTCTTCCAGATTATGGGAGGATAGAGATAGTCAACTAACAGCCAAATATCTTATTGATCTCTTCAAGATCTACATGTACGTGTGAATGTGTGCATGGCCCTCATTAGTCGGAATTAAGAGATCATTCATGAACCCATAGGTGTAAACCAGGAGGAAAATTTGGGTGTCATGGGAAGGATAACATGGGGCTTGTGTGACTCATACTACCTCCAATCTTGTTGATGCTGAGTACAAAACACACTACTTCTAGCTTATGATCAACTGTTGCTGGACTCATTGGGTCTGAGGGGAACCTGCCATAAGTAGTTCTTGCATGGATACTTCATCGGGCCTTCGAAATTTATCATAGCTCAGAAGTCTGACAGGAATTGTTTTCCAAAATAGATGTGGATACTTTTCAGCATAGAATTAGTTATCTTTTATGGCCCATGTGGTTCTATCCTCCTATAATCTGAAAGGGTTAATGAGCCAGTTTTACAAAAATAAATACACATTTCAGACGTGGGTTTGAGGCCTATACCAGTAGGTCATTCTTCAGTGACAAATAGTTCCTAGCAGAGAATACCAGGAGATCAGAAGGTTAAAAAGACAGATAAGTTTGGGATCAGAGGTCTTATGCAAGTTATGTCTTATGTTTGGGATCAGAAGGTCTTGTACAAGTTATGCCTTATGCCAATCAAGCTTATTTGAGTCATGGCCTGAAAAAACACTATAGACCTTCCCTGCCCAAGTACTCACCCAAAGGTGGCAGTGTTTTATGTAACTGCCAGGTATATGGGTCAGAATAATAACCTCAGGACTGTAATAGGTGACATCTGCAACCCCAGAAGGCATGCCACAGATATTCTTTCTTCGGGGAGGGAAGCACACGATGTCATAACTTGTCACATACTTCCTGAGAAATTTCCTGGCATGCTCCAGGATCCATGATCATGAGCTCTAAGCTGCTTATTGATGTGGCTGGCTCTGATGCCCACAGGGCTCATCTCCTGGAGATGCCTTGCCATGGCCATGGATTTTATCTGACTGATCTAATCTTATTGGTAGGTTAGACCAGTAGGATATTCTGAAGGAGGTTCCAGAAAGTTCAGGCCTCTTAGAACCTTATAATGAAGGGCAAGAGAGTCAGCCTTGCCTTAGAAATATAAACTTCTTTGTCTCAAGTGAATGCAAATCATAAACAGAATGGACTGGTTCATTCACTGTGGTAAAGACACAATATCTGGGAAGCACACTGGATACAACCATGACTTCACTTTGATGAACTAGTCCACTGTTGTGGTCCAAGGTTAATCTGGATCTTGATGGTAAATTAAGTGAAATATCATGGACTCCCTTTTAGACCCTTAGCGATGTCATTGAGGTAGAAGTTTTGGAGGCTTCCTCTTGGCCCTTACTGTACAGGCCACACCCCAATATAGGGGTTGTATTAATCATGTAATGTGTTTACCCTACTATATTACGGGAAGGAAGGCCTGTTGACTGGTATGTGGTGCTGAGTATAACTTCAGCCAGGAATCTGCTTCTTAGCACACATATACACCCTCAACTCGAACACGCTCCATGGTCCCCAAATGTTCCCCCCTCCCCCCTCTCTCTCTCTCACTCACTCACTCACTCATATGCATAGCTATGTGAGTGGCCACATGTCCCCACTGGCACATTTTTGTGTCTGCTTGCTGTGGTTGTATAGGCTTGTGTAGACTGGCTCCCTCATTTTGGGATAGCTGGTTGCTTCTTTAATCACAAGGCTTGGAATCTTTAGACCTGCTCAGACTGGACATTTGGCAAGGGACATTTTACTAGGATATCTGGATTGATTTTCTACTCTAGTTTCATTTCTGTTGCTCTGGTTAAAAAACAATCACTTAGTGTGTTGGTTACTTTTCTATTGCTGTGATAAGATACTATGATGAAGGCAACTTATGGAAGAAAGGGTTTATTAGGGACTTACAGTTTCAGAGGGTTATAGTTCATGATATCAGATCAGGGATCATGGCAGCAGACAAGCATGGCATTGGAACAGTAGCCAAGAGCTTACATCTCTATCCACAAGCCCCAGGCAGAGAGAGAGCTAACTGGGAATGGCTTTTGAAACCTCAAAGCCCGTCCTCCAATAAAGCCATACCTTCTAATCCTTCCCAAGCAGTTCCACCAATGAGGGACCAAGCATTCAAATATATGAGCCTATGGTGATGGTGCATTCTCATTCAAACCATCCCACAACAAAAAACAACTCAGGAGAGGAAGGTTTTAGCTCTCAATTCCAAATTACAGTCTATTATAGTGGGGAGCTTGAGGAAGCTGATCACAAGGGGGACAGATGGCTAGCACTCAGCTCACTTTCTCTACTCTTAGACACTTCAGGACCCAAACTCCAAGGAATGGTGCTGTCCACATTCAGGGAAGTTCTTCTCATCTCAGTTAACAAAGTGAGGAGAAATGTGGCCAGGTCAAACCTTAGCTAAGCAACCCTTATTGGGACTCTCCTACCAGGTGATTCTTGGTTGTATTAAATTGGAGAATAAAAATGACCATCACATCATCCATGACTGATTCTTCTGAATGCAAAGAATAAGTAGTTTGGGAGCTGAAAAGATGCTTGGTGGTTTAGAGGACCTGGGCTCAATTCTCAGTATCTGCAATCACAATCACCCATAGCTCATAATTCTAGTTCCAGGGACCTGGTGCCTTCTTTTGACTTTCATGAGCACTAGGCATGCACATGGTGCACCATATATACCTACAGGCAAAACATTTATTCACATAAAATAAGATAAATAAATCTAATTTAAAAAAAAAAAGAACTAGCAGTTACTTGTTGGTCTCTATCTTTTTTGATGCTCAGGATGCTGTGTTCCATGGAGCATCTTTGTAACTCACTGCAGGTCAGGCCCTCAGAGCTATCATTTTGACTTTACTACCCGTAACATGGCCATCTTGATCTTTGGACCTGGGTACCATCCCCAGCAGTTATTTCAGAATCCGGTCATTCTATCACTAATAAGTGACACCAGTTCTCTGAAGACCTCTTCTATTATAGATACTGGCCTGCAGGGGCCATTACTTCATAGTGATATTGATGCCTATCTTTCCCAGAATCCTGTTCTGGATTCTTCTAGGCCATCAGACTTTTTCTCAGCCTTGTTTAGTATATCCACTCTTGCACACCCAGGCCATATAGTAAACTACAGCAACTCTGGCATTTCTATGTGGCATAATGTGTGCCACCTTCCCCCCATGCTTCCAGGAGCTACTCGATCAATGTCGGTGCCTTCTCCTTCTTCTTAGCCCTTGCTTTAGTTTTAAATCCTGTACCCTTGGAGAGTCCTCCTGTAACAATAAGTGTTTTCATTCAAATTTATATTTAACCATTGGTCCAGAATCCAGTCTAATGAATTCTCTCTCAATTCTTGCTGGTACTCGACAGCTAAGATGCATGCATCCCCCTCCATGTATGGTCCTTTTGTCCAATTATCAATTGTGATAGTTGGTTTTAATGTCAATGCTTTTGAATCACCTGAGCTGGGATCCTTAGTTCAGGATGCCTTCACTTATGTGGGAAGAGCCACTCCAAATGTAGGTGATCTGGTAGCAGCCCAAATCAAAAAGGACATGGCTGACCAAAGATCATGTGCCTTTAGGTTGCAGCTTTCCATCTTGCTACTAAATTGATGTGATTTACTGTTGCTGTTGATTCCTCTACTGACACTAAAATAGGGGTTTCCAGGCTTCCTTCATTGACTAGAGACCAATGGCTCTCCAAAAATCCCCCCAGGTGTTTCACACTAGATTGGGATTGCTAAGGTAACCAGCCTCAAAGATTGAATAAGCCAGTAAGCAACATTCCTCTGTGGTTCCTGCCTCTAGCGTCTGACCTTAAATCCCTGCCTTGGCTTTCTTCAGTGATAGACTGCAACCTGTAAGATAACACTCCTTTCCTCCCCAAGGTGCTTGTGGTCATCGAATTTATCACAGCAAATTAGACCATCAATCTGGCACGTCCAACCAAGTTACGGTGACTGTAGTTATTAGCCTCATGCTCAAGAGGTGAGGTGGATCAGAACACAGAGGGTCTGCATTATCTTTTTAAAGTAAGAGGGAATTCCCCTTTCAAGAGAGTTAAATAGGTTACTTCTGAAACTTTGGGGTTTGGGGAAAGCCTTAAGATTTCAAGATTTTGGGGTACAGCAGGGCTCCCTAGATCATGTGTAAAGGCCTTATCCTTTCCCAGTGGTTGCCCTCGGCATAAGCAGTATATAGTTGAGAATTTAACCACTACAGAACATCTATTTCTGCCGCTATATCAAAATATCTGAAGATGGATATTTTGGAAGAAAAAAAAACTATCTCACAGCTTTGGGGCTTCAAGGCCAAAGAGTACGGTACTAGTGTTGGCAAGGACCCCACCCTAGCATTAAGACATGGTGGATGGACTCTTGGCTGGAGTACGTGCAACAAGCAGAGAACACGTAACAAGAGAGGAACTCAGAGAGAAATCGAGATTCATGGATTAGGCTCCATGTTTTATAATAGCTCACACTTGTGAGAACAAATGACTCATTCCAAAGACCAGTAGCTAGCCTTTCCAAGGACAGCATCACCACCCGTGACCTAGTTATCTCTGATCGGGTCCACCACCTTCAAACACTAAGCTTCCAACACTGGAAGCCATGGGGTATGCGTACAAACCACGTCTCCAACACAGCTTTGCTATTGACAAGTCTTGGACTTGACTCTCAGTCTTTTTCTTCTCCTCTCCTATAAGGGCCATGAGAGGTTTCCTGGCACTAACAAGGCCTCTCACACTTGTTTTCATTGGTGATTGATTGCCCAAACCCCTTCACTATCTTTTTCTGAGACTCAGTTAAATTGCCAATACCATTATCCTCAGAGTAGGGAATTCCCTGTATTTCTCCAACATGTACAGTCATGCGTGAGCTCATGCCTCATCTTCTAACATGGGTGAAAGTATTTTTTTCTTTTAATTTAATTTATTCACTTTACATCCTGCTCATTGCCTCCCTCCTGGTCATCCCTCCCATAATCCTTCCCCCCCATCTTCCCTCCCCTTGTCCTCTGAGTATGTGGGGACCCCCTGGGTATCCCCCCACCCTGGCACATCAAGTCTCTGTGAGGCTAGGCACATCCTTTATGGGTGAAAGTTTTAACAGTTACATCAAAGGTTGTTTCACCTGCCTTTTGTGATGGGTCCTCACTGATAGTCAGATAAGGGGTGAATCCAGCTCAAGACCCCAACGTTCCTGCACCCACCTCCCCTCCCAATCATTCTTGGAACTAGATGGTATATAGATTAGGTGCTGTCGGAAGTGGACTCTGAGTCATACAGGACCTTTAACATGAAGAGCTCTTGTGGTTGGGTCCTGTGGAAAAGGAAGGATTAGGTAGGAGGAGCAACTGAGCGGCCATGCTGTTTCTGCCATGGTCTCAGCTGGGCCTTAGGATGGTCCCTTAGAGTTTTCCAAGAGATCAGTGGGTGTGGGCTGTATTAAGTAACTTTCTAAGCACAAGCCAACCCTAAGGAGGCTTGACGGCAGTGCTATCTTTAGAAGGTCTACCAATAGCTTGTTGAAATTCTGCACTCATTAAGAAAGGTCCGGGATGCCCCAGTCTAGTGGGGCATTCCCAGGGCTATCTCAAAATGCCATGGACCAACCTGACCCCTAGGCAAGTGAGTCAGAAGCCTGATTTCAACCTCTACCATGCGATTCCATTGCTTTAGGGAAACACCCCAAGTGCCTATCAACTGATGGAATAGAGGAGATATTCACATACACAGCAGGATACTACTTAGCCATCCAAAAGAAGAAATTCTGCTGTTTATAGCATGGATAGAACTAGGCGTCAACATGACCAATGTACACAACACAAAGCACACAGTGTACAAAATACACAAGCCACAGAAAGACAAATGCTACTGGGTCTCACCAGTATGTGGAATCTACAAATATGGATCTCATAGAAGCTGGGAGTGCCACTGGGTTTGAAGGGGCTGGCACAGAGGAAGAAGGGTGGGCCAATGGGAGTAAATTATACTCTGACAGAAGCGAGATGCTCTTGGGAGCACTACTGTGCTGTAGAGCAGCTTCAGAAGACACCTGTGGGGCACTCGTTTGAAAATGCTGGAATGGAGTTTGAAAGCTTTCAGCTATGAGAAGGGCTGCATGTTTGAGAAGATGAATATATTTCACCCAATTTACATAACTCGGATGTGTATTAAACACTGTGTGGTAACCCCATTGACATGTACAACTTTTAAGTCTTGTGAATCAGTCAAACAAAAACAACCTCAAACCAATGAGAGAGAGAAAAAAATTCCATTGCTTTAATTTTCTTTCCTTTGAGACAAGACCCTCATTCTACCATTCTCAGGCACGCAACTCCTAAAGAGAAATGGCTTCGGCATGATCCCTTTCACCTCTTAATATTGGATGTCTACTGTGTCTCAACCACCAAGTGCCATAGACATCACCTCACAGTCATTCATTCCTTTTAACAGTGAGCACTCACCCCATCTCAGTTGAAGAGGTTGGGGGTACTGTGCCTGAAACAGTTGTCTTAGCAGGTACCATCAGGAAGGTCTGTACAGGGAGGGAGAGTCATCTTCTTGGAGATGGTGAGTATACCCGTGGTAAAATGTCTTGTGGGGAGCCATTCATTCATTCATTCATTCATTCATTCATTTCAAATGTTCTAGCAAGAGCCTCACGGGGATAGGTTGAAGTCAGATCAGAGACTTCTGGACCAACAGCTCATAGTTAAGAGGGCTCCATGACAAAGAAGGCCAAGCAGAGACATGTCTTGAGATACCACTTGTCGGAGATGCTGCTCATGAGGTGGCAGGTTTGGCAGGTTAAGAAAGATCGAAGACACTGATCAGCAGGTGAAAGTCATACTGTGGCTTTAGACCATCAACCTGAACCCTCCAGAACAGGAAAACAGAAGGGACCAGCCCTAGCCCAAGAAATTTGCTAACCTAGAAGTTGAACAGAGAAGGGAAAAGCTGCAGAAGAAGCCAGTAAGAGCTGGTCATAGAAGACAATGAGAACCAGTTGGGGCATCCTAGAAGAGGTGAGGTCTCTACAAAAACACCTCTGATCCTGGAGGGAATGGTTCAGTGTGAGGGTGAGGTGGCATCTGCTGGCAGGGGAGTCTTCAGGCAAGTGGGGGACATGGGGAGATGACATGGGTACAAGCCTCGATACTTCAGGCTTGACTTGGGAACCTTTGGATTGGCTGGATATAGACAGAATTCCAAGAAGGACAACCCCAGGCCTACAGGTCATATCGCTGTCCTGCGCTGAGCTCCACCCAGGGCCTCACTAGAGCAGGGTGGATAGGAACAGGTCCAGATGACAGCTCATGCCTGGGTTTCCCCGAAGGGACAAGTCTGACAGGTCCACCCGTCCATTCTGGTAGCTCCTAGTTCCCAGGCAGGACTAAGTCTATTTGTTTCTAAGATTTTTCTATCAGGCTGTGCTGTTTCCTACAGGGAAACCCCAGCCCTGGGCAAACAGACCCCTACTTCCTGACTAAAGCCTCCAGAATTTGGGCCAGAGGCCAGGGTGGGGCAAGTCACTTAGTCAGGATAGTGGTTTTCTAGCTTCCTTAGCTTATATCCCCAGACATTCTCACTACCCTACATGATGACCCTGATAGAGTGAGGAACTGAAGCCTAGGAGTCACTGGAACGACTTCCGTTACTTCTTTAAGACTCACCACAGTCATGTGAAAGAAAGAGGGAGGGAAGAAGAGGGGCACGACCCCGTCTCACAAATGATGTAATTGAAGCTGTGAGCAGAGATGTATGACCTGCCCAGGATAACACACCCTGACAGTGGCGGGAATGAGACCTGACCTGAGGCCTCTGAAGTGTATCAGATGCTGTCTGACCCACTCCTGCCACTCAGTATAGACCAGTAGGACAAGACACAGAAAGGCACGTTGAGCCCTGTGACACTCTATTGCTGCCAGCTAGATGTTGGGGCCACCTGTTGTGCAAACTTTAGCTCAAGTTCTTCCTGTCACCCTCCTCCACCCTGGGGCTGCCTCTTCAACCTTGGATCTCAACCCTCTAGGCCTTCACTCATCCTGGAAATGGGAGCCCCCTTATACCTGCCAGTGTGGGAGAGCCCATTTTACCAATGGAAAGACTAAAAAGAGGGAGAAGGGGAGCCAGGAGTAGAACATACATGGATCTGATACTGCCACGACCCTGGGTAACCCCTAAGTGTCCGTGCATGAGCACACAAGGGACAGAAGGTTGATTCTTGACCACTTGAGAGGACAAGAGTGAGTGTGGGGCAGTCCCAGCTTAAGGGCCTCCAGAGGGGATCTCCTCTCCTAGCTCTACACAGGAAGCATGTGGGGCTGCTGGCCAACCTCTGAGGTCTGAGCATCCCCAGGAAGAAGCAGCAGAGCGCCTGCTAGCCTCCATTCTCCACCCTCTGCCTTCTTCCCATTCTTCCCATCTCCAGAGTATGCCTTCTTGCTCTTTGAAAAAGCCACATACCTACTGGCTAGCTGCTACCAGACCAAGAGGCCTTTACCCCATGTCTTCTGGGACCACAGGGTACAGTGCTCTCCACACAGCAACATCCAGATCACCAGGGGACAGCTTGGCAGCCCAGCAGTTGGCCACATGGATCTTCTGAAGAATGGACCCAACCACATATCTATTCATTAAACATTGAGAACCTGCTATGTTTAAGGCATCATCATTCTGGGTTCTCGGGCAATGTAGGAAACAAGACAAGGTCTGCTCTCTTCTTCTTCTTGGAGCTTAAATCATAGCAAAGGAGAAAGATAGGAATGTGGTGAGGAGATACATTCTTAGCATCAAACAAAAGGGATGGAGATGATAAATGGGGAGGTGTAGAGGTTAGGTGGGATCCCTGGAACCTTTCTGGAGGAGGAACATCTGTCTAAGACCTGCCATCCCTGACGGTTTGAAGAAACACTCTGGCAGTGTATTGTCCAGAACTCTGTGCCCTGCCAGATGGTAGCCTGAATAGAGGGAAAGACACAAAGTGGGAGAAGTGGTCAGACTGTGGTTGGAAGGGAAGTGGGCAGAGGCTGGGCCTAAGAGGGAGGTGGACTCAGGGGTCAAGGTCCTTGAATATGAAATCTCATTGCCTCAACTTCCTTGGCTGGCCTATGTTCTAGGGGCTACTGTCAAATGTCCCTGCATAGAAGGAAATGGGGGCAGATGGCAAGTAGGGATCAGAGGCCTGACCTAGCCGGACTGTTTCACTTTTAGGGATTGCTTAGTTGGATTTGACCTTTTGAAACAGGGTCTCATATAGCCCAGGGGAGTCTGGAACTTCTGATTCTCCTGTCTCAACCACCCAAGACCTGGATTATAGGAATGCATCACCACTTCTGGTTTTATACAGTGCTAAGGATCAAACCCAATGCATGTTAGGTATGCATTCTACAAACTGAGCTACATCCCTAGCATGGAGTTGGTCTTGAGATCTAGCCTGGATCTTTCTGCCTGGATCTCTGTTACCACGAACTGTGAGAATGCAGAGAGGTCAACACCATCTCTGCTACCCTCTGCCTGACACTTAGCACTTGACCTGCCTCTGACCTGGGCTAACACCTGAGGGCAACGCCTACTGAAACTGCAGGATGTTGCTCATCGGATGCCCAAGCTGGCATCCTATTGGTCTGAAACAGCAGCTGAGCTCCCAGATCCAGGTTGGGGGCAAGGATGGGTGTTTCATAAGCTTAGTGATCCATGCGGGTTTACAGGAAGGCTCCCCGGAGAAGTGTAGACATCCTACAGAGTCTCGCTGCTCACCACTGCAAGAGCATTCCTCCTCGCTGAGCATCCAAGTCCCTGGGATGCCAAAGCAAGAGGGCCAGGGATGCCAACATGAGTCTGGTATCAGTGGGAGTGAGGACAGTTACAATGTAACAGAGCATCAGGGAAGAGAGATTTGCACTGTGGGAGCGCACAGTGCTAGAGCAAAAGTGATCATCAACGTCACTCTCAACGTCACTCTCACCAGCAAACTGAGTGTGCCCATGATTATGTATTCACATCCTCTCTAGTAGGTATGACACCCCACAATGGAATGGGGAGAATCAGAGAGTGTGAGACATGGTAACATTTTCGAGGGCAATGCTGTTCTCAATGAACCCAGTGAACAGGATTCAGACAAGACAAGACTCTGGCATCCAAGAAACCGGCTCTCCAGTTTGAAGACCAGTATGAGGATGCTTCCCTTCTATACCTTCATATAATTTTCTTGAGAGACGCTTTGGAAAGCTGGCCTGCCTCAGGACCTCCTTTACAAGCCAAGAAAGCCTGCCTACTTGGGACTCTCTTGCTGTGGTGCTTGGTGTCCATGACATCTCCAGAAGGCAACCGTTAGTCCAGAAGAGCTCTGTCCTTATGTGTGCTAGCTCTATGGGAGGGCCTCAAGCAGTGCCCTTGGAGACAACAATCATGTTATCTCAGAACTCTCAAAGGTGTCCCTATTTACCTGGTACCCTCACACTACCAGAGAAGAGAGTGACAATGTGAGTCTCAAGAATTGAATGAGCTAAATTGAGCACCAAATAGTGGCCCAAGTCCTTCTCAGGGGATCTGTCTTTCTGAATGGCTCTGACTCACACATCTCATACATCCTGTCCCACCTGTATTATAACCAGGTTAGCTGGCTCGGAGACAAAGCAGCTGTAGCCACTGAACACAGGTGATCACCCGAGTAACACCCAATCCCACTGGGACATCTCTAAGGAATCATAAAAATTAGCCACAAAAGCCAAGTACGGCAGCACACACCTGTCATCCCAGCTCCGATGAGGCAGAGGTAGAAATATTCCTAGAGTTTAACAGCCTTTGAGCTCCAGAGTCAGTAAGAGATCCCATCTCCTAAGAAATAAGGTGGAGAACAATCAAGCAAGACCCCTGGCATTGAACTCTGGCCTATATATACACACAAATGCCAAAATGGGGGTGGGGGAGAGGTACCAACAAATTGTTTTAATAATGATGCAAGTGTATTGTCAATCACTTCAAACAAGAAAACACTGAACATCCCATATGTATAGATGGCAGTTGCAGCTGGTCAGGTTCTCTGCTAACAGAATCAAGTATGGATCCATTCCCTTATAGAAATGTAACCTCTTTCATTTTGGGCATTTAGCAACTGTAGTGTGCCACATGCCAGCAACATTACCCAGAGTCAAATGATGAAAAGGACTTGGAGAAAGTCGTTATCTGGTGTTATGTCAGCTTTTGATAAGAGAAACTTCTAGAGAAGTGGCTTCCCTTTCTAACTCACAGAGGACATCTTCTTGAACTATTGAGATGCTGTTAAGAATGACTGAGCCAACGAGATGGCTCAGCAGGTAAATGTGTTTGTTATCCAACCTGACAGAAGGAGAGAACTCTCTCAAACCATCCTCTGTGCTCGTACAAGCAATGTAGCACAGGCGCATACACATGCATGCACACATGCACACACACATGATAAATAAATAAAAAGTAAATTTAAAAACACCATAACTAACATTTATGAGACATATGAGAGGCACAGTGCCGCTAAGTCTTCTGCCACGTGCTAATTCCCTAAAGCCACAGCACATGCATCTCTGAGCCTTTGTTCCTCACCAGAAAGTGGAAGTGGCCAGTTCTCGTGTCTCGGGTGATCTATCAACAGTTACAAGGCAATCAGAGCAGCCGTGGGGAGGTGAATGAGGTGTGTGTCCCCTAGCCTCCACTCTGCTGTCATGGGGATGAAAGGGAGGGCACACCTCCTGTTCTCTGCCACCTTAGGGACAGAAAAGAAAAGGGCAAAGACACAGATGGAGACTGCCTGGACCCCAGAGTGCCAGTGACAAAGAGACTTCTCTTTGTCACCCTATGTAAGCATCACTGAAAAACCTCTGACAGGTCTTAAGACCCTATTGTCAATAGCAAAGTCCTCTGACGGGGAGGAAACTACTCAGTAGGGGCTGTTTTAGCTTTAGATTAGCTATAGAAACCCGCTGGGTCCTCCAGTGGCTCACATTTCATCCAGATGTATGAATGATGAATGAAGAGGAAGCGGTGCTGGGGCCAGCACTGGGTATTCCTCCTGTTTCTGCTAGTGGATCTTGCCACACCCTGTAACATTCTCATTTTCTCTGTCTGTCTGTCTCTCTGTCTCCCTGTCTCTATCTGTCTCTCTCCCTCAAACCCTTCTCAGGCAGGTCTCTCATGAAGTTTAGGCTGGTTACAAACTCACTATGTAGCTAAGGATGGCTTTGACTATCTCATCCTCCTGCCTCCAACCTCCTGAGCACTGACACTCTAGATGAGCAGCTTCAGACCTGTGCTATGCAGTGCTAGGGATCAAACGCAGGGCTTCATGTAAGCTATGCACGCCCATGGCCAACTGAGCCACACCTCCAGCCCTCTTTTTTGATACGTTCTGAGCTGAGCTCTTGAAGGTTCCTCAAGCCTGCCCATCTCTAGCTTCCTCATCTTTACCATAGTCAAGTCTGTCTTCCCAGTTACTCAGGACCCAGCTCCTGGAGTCTTTGACTCTGCTCTCTCTGTCATCTGTATATCCGTCGTCAATCTCAAAGCATAGCTAGAATCTAACATTTCTCACTACTGCTCCTGCAGTATTTCAAGTCACAGATCTCAATGGCTAATACCCACTTGCATTGGCATCCTGCTCCCAGGCAAGTCTCAGTGTGGCAACCAGGGTGTTCCTATTACAGTGCTGGTCAGATGTTGCCACCCTCTTCGGAACTCTCTGGGCTTTGGCGCAGATCCTGTGGTGACTTACAAGTTCCCCTCTAACCTCCCATCAACTGTCTGATTCCATTTGCTCATTCTTCCAACCACACTGGCCGCTGGGCTATTCTTAGAACACATCATCCCCAGGGCCTTTGCATGGTCCCTTCCCTCTTTCTAACTCCTTAACTACCTTCAAATCTTTGCTCAGATGTTATTTCTTTAGAGATCTTTCATGTCCACAGTACTCAGGATTTCAGCTTCTTCTGACATCACTCCCAGGCACCAGCCCCCACTCATGTTCCTCTTTCCATAGGCAAACACTCTACCACTGATTTACATCCCCATCCCATCTGCGCTGGTTAATTTTATGTCAGCTTGACACACACTATATAGCCACAGAGAGGAGGACACTTCAATAGAGAAAATGCCTCTGTTAGACTGAGTTGTAGGCAAGCCTGTAGAATATTTTCTTACTTAGTGATTGATGTGGGAGGGCCTAGCACAGGTAGGTGGTTCCATGCCTGGGCTGGTGATCCTGGGTTCTATAAAAAAGCAGGCTGAGCAAGCCATGAAGAGCAAGCCAGCAAGCAGTACCCCTCCATGGCCCTTGTGTCATCTCCTGCCCTGTTTGAGTCGTTGTCCTGACTTCCTTCAGTGATGCACTAAGATGTGGAAGTGTGAGCCAAATAAACCCTTTCCTTCAAGTTGCTTTTGGTCATGGTGCTTCTATCACAGCAAAAGCAACCCTGACAAGGACACCATTGTTCTGTGGTTCTCTGCACTTACCTCCTCCCGAGTTATTAAAGGCTTTCTTTAACTTTGTATCTTCTATGATTTACTTTTACGTCTTTATGAAAAAATTATTTTACTTTTAGTTATGTGTATGTGTGGGTAGTGGGCACATAACTGTAGGTATCTATGGAAGCCAGAAGAGGGCAGCAGATCTCCAGGAGCTGGAATTACAAGCAGTTGTGAGCCTCCTCATATGGGTGCTAGAAACTAAACTTGGGTCCTCTGCAAGAGCAGTGTGCATATTTAACTGCTGAGCCATCTCTCCAGTCAAACATGGTAGGTCTTTCTTTCTTTGTTCATTTTTAAAACTACAACTTAAAATTTAAAGAAAAAAATATTTTGGTTTTGTTTTGTTGTTTTGTTTGAGACATGGCTTCAGTGTGAGTCACTGGCTGGTCTAGAACTCACTGTGTAGATCATAACAGCCTCAATCTCAGAGATCTGCCTACTTCTGCCTCCCCAGTGCTGGTGTGATAGGTGTGCACCATCATGCCCGGCACATATATATGCAAGGATACTTGTCTGCATCCTCTCCTCATTGCTCCCATTGCCTAAGCCAGTGCCTAGCAGGCAGAGATGCTCAAGCCACGAATGAATGGATGGCTTTAACAAGGGTGAATTGTGGAACAGAGCGCTGCCGAGTCCTAGGAGCACAACAGGGTCAGAAAGTGAAGTCAGTCCGTATAGATGAGGCTATTCCTACCAAGTTGCTTGTCCCTGTTCCCAACCCATTCCAAAAAGAACAAGACAACAAAAAGCAGTTGATTCGTGGGACTTCTGTTTACATTACAACCATGGAACATTCAGATGTGGTCCGCTATTCTTGAATCCTCAGGAAGATTCAATAGACACAAGCCAGCCCTACGATGGTCTTGAACTACTGAGAAGGGTATTGGTTGTGGTCAGCACTGTCAATTAAGGTGCGGATGTGTGAGAAATTCTAAAGTATGTCTACCAAAGTTTTAGTCACGTCAAGGGCTAGCCCAGCTGTGTTGTCTCAGAAACTTCCACACCAAGGCAGATACTTGCTTTTCTCAGGGCGGGTGGTGGTTCTCAGGTGTCCTCTCAGTCTCTTGTCTGTGGTTTGCACTCCATTTACCATTATTCACCTGCCAAGCCTTCCTCTGAACTGGCACTGGGCACCCTGCCCACCGAGTGCAGCTCCTGCCTCCCTAGATGGTTGAGCCATCCTGAGTTCCCCTGCTGAGAAAGCTTTTCCCTACAGGCCAGGCCAGTACTCTGAGACTAATTTGCTTCCCAGACCACTCCTCTGACAGATACCAGCATGCAGTGGTGTGTTGGGGAGGGGAGGTGGGTACCTTTCATCGCTTCACAGGCACTGTCAAGGTCCTCTGTGTTTCTAAACAGATAGGATATTAGGCCTGCCCTGAGTCCCTCCAGAATCAAGGCAATGACCTAGGTCTTTGGAGAAAAAAGTTTGACTTTCAAATCAACAACCGATAGCAACACATAGTCCTAATACCCTTAAACAAACACTAGGGAAAAAAATGTTCCCACTCTTCGAGCAGGTCACCTGACTGTCCCTGTGGGTTTGGGACTGGGTGGCTAAACACCATGGTATGGTTTAGGAAGGAGTAGGAACAAACATTCCTCAGAAGCACCAGGGAGCTCAAAACCTGGGCTGAGACCCTCTAGGAACCAGGGCAGTGTGGGATAGACCAGACGAATTCTTAGAGAGCTGGGTCACACACTCAGGTGAAGCCCCCTGAGGAGCCAGGTCTCACCACAGGCTAACAGGACCCTGTCTTTCTAATAGGCAAGAGCTCTGAGCCTCCATGATTTCCTCAGTGTCTCCAGTAGTCCCCCGGGAATGCTTTCATTTTCAGGCTTTTTCTCTCAAACAGGGCATCCCCAGACAGGCTACAGGCTGGGCCCTTCCATTACCAAGTCCTCAGACAACACACATTTGTCCTTGGTAAACTTTATAGAAGCTATTATACCCACCTTCCATGAGATAGTGAGGGGTGAAGTGCTGAAGAGAATGGAACAGGTTGTAGAGCCAACAGATGGAGGCATAGAAGGCCAGATGCCTCCTTGGCTCCTGCCTGTGGCTGAAAAGGCTAGGCTGTAGCCTGGAGCCATCCTCCACACTTTGAGCCTTCTGCAACATATGGGCTGGGGGCTGGGGGCTGGGGGCTGAGGGGCGGGGCAGGGGTCACTTTTGTGACTAATAACCCAATCATGGAAAATGACAGTTTCCTGAGCCACTCTACCAGAGGTGGCCACAGAACTCTTTATGATGTGGCCAAAAACTCCTCCTGCCACCACAGCCCTAGAAAATGGGTCAAAGACATCTTCTATGGAACTCTCAAAGCAGTGGGATGGGGGGCGGGGGGGTTGCTCACACCATCTACTCCTATGTCACCAACCTGCAAACACTGGAGCTGTTTTGACAACAAAGTCATGTTCCCTGGTGTGAGCTCAGCCTTGACTAGGAGTCAGTCATCAGTCCTCCCCTGCTTGCTCCTCCTTGGGGGAATGATTAGCTATGGAAGTCACAAAGGCTGTCTGGAGTTTGTCTTTGGAAATGTGTCCATAGTGTCTCTAAGGTCTGCAGAAGTATCTAATCCTCATAAGACGCTTACAAATGGCTGAGGACTATTTTGGCCTAAATATCTGTCATCTAAGGTGGCATACTCTTTCTTTCTGTGTGCGTCTGTGTGTGTTCACTGGTGGGTGTGCATGTGTATGTACAGGTGCACATGCATGTGTGTGTATGGCATGTGTGTGTATGGTATGGGTCAGCAGGTAGAGCAGCGCTTCTCAACCTTCCTAAGGCTGAGACCCTTTAACACAGCTCCTCATGCTGTGGTGATCCCCAACCATAAGATTATTTTTGTTGCCACTTCATAACTGTAATGTTGTAAATGTCACGAATCAATCGTAATAGAAATATTTTTGGAGACAGGGGTTTGCCAAAGACCTGCAGGTTGAGAGCCACTGAGGTGGAGTATAAGGTGTTCCTCATCAAGGTGCTGTCCACCTTGTTTGTGTCTCCCTGTCTGGAACTCACCTATTAGGCTGTCATCCCCCAGTGCTGGAGAAGGGAAGTGCGTATGTCAGCACGTCTGGCTTATCTTCACATGGGTTCTGGGGATTGAACTCAGGTCCTCACACTTTAGCACTTTAGCCGCTGAGCCACCTCAGGTTTTTGGCACTAGGCAGCAGCTGATGGTTGGCCGCTAGATCCAATGTGTACAGCGCTTTCCCCCTGAGTGTCAGGCATCTCACTGGCAGCATGGTATGGTACATCTTGCACCTAGTCTGCATTAAGTGCTGGGATGATCTGTGGGCCCTGGGCTGCCTCTCCCAGCAAGCTGAGGATTAGCTACTTCGCAGATACTGGGCATGGCCTTCTGTTGCAAGGGTTGCGGTGGGAGCCGTAGGGATGAGGCAACAGATTGAATTGGGTTTGAAGCTCAGGCTTGTGCTGACCATAGAGGACCTGTGTGGAGGTGAGCAAGGGGCCCCTGCTTTCAGGCACTGGTAGAGGCAGAAAGTGCTCAGCTCCGAGAGCTCCAGCCCATGAAGGCTCAGTGCCAGCATTCCTCCTGCAAACAGGGATGGGATGTTCAATGTAAAAGCTCAGGATAGGTTGACCTAAACACCGGTCACCCAAGATGGCATTTCCTTTGGTCCAGAAGCCTCATCTGATCTCCAGCTAGGGCTGGGTAAGGGCTGATGGCCGTGTCCTGGCAGGACCCTGAGCCTCTAGTCAGTCTTTAGTAAGGGACAAGAGGTCCTGTGTCTGTCTGGCATAGTGCCGGGCTTTTGCTGACTCATAGAACTCTGCCTGGAGCCCAAGGCCCAAAACAATGATTCAGACAGCCCGGAATCCAGGGAAAATCAGCTTCGCTTTCCACCAGAGAGACCAGCCCAGCTGGGCATGAGCTCACCGGCCAGACGGTGACAGGGACAGTGGGGAAACTGCCCATCCTTTATAGGCAAGAAGAAAAGGAGGCTGAGTTTTGAGCTTAAACATTCTTTGAAAACCCCGTATCAACCCATCTAAAATTAGCTTTCAGCATTCTAAATCACTTCCTGTTACAGAAACCACAGGCCCAATATTTCAGTCACCACTCTGCCTGCTAAAAGGGAGTGGGAGCCAGTGATGTATTGGTGCTGCACACCAAAAACTGTAATTGTTCAAAAGGGGACATGGAAATTGGGAGCCCCTCTCCCTCACAGCAAAAAGACTGATATGCAAGGTTCATGTAGGCTACAACAGAGTACAAACATATATGTGCACAACACGCATGCATGCACAGCCAGACTCATATTTATGGGCACGGACCAGAGCCTTCTCCATTTCTCCAGAAGGACTCCCACAGGGATGTACTCAGCACGCCTCTGCTGTGGCTATTGTCTTTTATTTGTGAGACAGGGTCTCTCTATAGTCCCCTGGCCATCCCGGAACCAACTATATAGACCAGACTGGCCTCGAAATCACAGACACCTGCCTGCCTCTGCCTCCCGAGTTCAGGCATTAAAGACGTGTGCCACCAAGCCCAGCTGCTGTGGCTCTTCTAAACACAGGATGCCTGAAGAAAGGAAGGCAGGTGTCTGGCCTGTTTGCTGTGCCTATAGTCTGTCCTGACTTCTCTTAAAGGTTCTGTTCTAACAGGCTACAAAGAAGCAAGGTTAGCTCTGTGCTTAGCGCCTGGTCCAAGTCTTTGTTTCAGCCACTGCCAAATGTTTCTTGGGTACGGGAAGTCAGGTGGGATGTGGGCTAGAGATGTAAAGCAAGTCAGAGGCCACCTCTGCATGCAAGGAGCTAAAGTGGAGGCCGTCGTTTGAATCTCAAAACTCTCCAGAAACCTCTATTATCCTTCCTTCAGGCTCCAGGTCTGGACTGCAGGTGCCAGCAGCTGTGACAGGTGAGCAGCACAGCCACGCAGGGGAAGCTGAAACGTGTCACAAACCTGGGAGCCTCAGTCAGAGCTGTGCGAACTCTGAGGGAAACTGGGTATGCACCTGATTGGTTGATTAACTTTGCTGCTGTTCTAGGACCCTTAGCAGTGATACCCAGTGTACAGAAGTTTCTCAGTAGATGCCTATGAGGAAAAAAAACAGAGACGGAAGACTGGATGATAATCAGCCCTGAGTACCTACCAGCTCCCAACCTGGACACAGAAAGCAGCGTGTCCCTGAGCAGTGCCTCTACAGTGGGGCTGTTGGAATGACAGGTACCTGCCTGCTCCCATAGGAGAATGATCCAACTGGGTGGCCTTGGTGGCTTCATCTTGCAAGTACAATGGCTGGCATCGGTGAAATCACCTTCAGAGTGACAGAGGCCTGGCATCAAGTGGGAGTCTTCCTATAATGATGACAGAAGCATGCCCATTATGCCCCTCAGTGCTCTATGGTAAAGAGACCCAACCTCCAGGTAACTGGGATGCCAGGTGATCATGCAGACCCTCATGAGCATGGCTTATGCATTTCCTAAATATTTCAGGTTACTAGGAAGAGAAATCCAATTGAACACTCACAAGGCCTCAACTTGGGGAACTAGGGATTCACAGGCCTCCACATTTGAGCATACCAGGCTAGAAGTAATGGAGAACTTTCATCTGAGGATGTGAAGGGTTAGGGAGACTCCAGAGCTCCTCACAAGCTGTTGGGGTGACTGTATGGTTAACGAAGTAAGTGGGAGCTACCAGCACTGGGATGGCTCTTCTCTGGATCAACAAGGCTAAAATTGGGGTCTTCTAGAGAGCTGAAATGCCTGTCCTGGGGTATCAGCATCCTTCTACAGAACAGACTATTTCCACATGCCTCCTTTAAGTTAGGCCCTAACTAGTCACTGAGGATCCAGTGAAAAGATAACTGTGTCCCTCTATATTCATATGTTCCACTGAAGACAAGAAGGGTTTGTTGTTGTTGTGGTGGTGGTGGTGGTGGTGGTGGTTGTTTAATAGGATTTCAAGTAGCTCAGGCTGGCCTCAAACTCACTATGTAGCTTCAGACAACTTTGAACTTCTGATCTCCCTGCCTCCATCTCTAAAGTGCTGGGATGACAGAGGTGTATGTCACCTTACCCAGTTTATATGGTTGCGGGGATTGAACCTGAGGCTTTGTGCATGCTAAGCAAGAACTCTTACCAACTGAGCTACATCCCCAACCCCTCAAGACAGGTAATTACAATACAATACCAAATTGTAAGTACAAAGGGAGAGCTGGGGAGCTGTGGGTGCGCAGAGAATGTACGTGCAAGCCGGTCTAGGGGCAGGGTACAGTTCTGGTAGACTGTGATACAACTCAGCAGGAATAAAGTATCACTGAGCTAAGTGAAGAGATCAAGAGATTGTGGTCAACTGGCTGTATACCTAGAGTTCAGTGAAATTTGACTATGGAAAATCTTCTAGTGTCATTTCCTACAGTAGCAGATAGATTTTAAAATGATACCAGCAACAGAGGCAACTACTCATTCGGAAAACACTGAACACTGCTGTTGGGTTTTAAATAGGGTCGAGTGACTCGAGGGGACAGAGATGGGCCACTGGGGAATGAGGAGTCTATTAGAAGAGATAATAATGCCGTGGACAAATGGAATACTACTCAGCTACTAAAAACAATAAATTTATGAAATTCTTAGGGAAATGGATGGATCTGGAGAAT
>NW_022196911.1:49240736-49253375 GCF_008632895.1 Mastomys coucha | reverse complement strand
AACCACAAGGAACTCAAGAAGAAGGAAGACCAAAAGGTGGACATTTCATTCCTTCTTAAAAAGGGGAATCAAATACTCACAGAAGGAGTTGCAGAGATTAACTATGAAGCAGGGACTGAAGGAAGGGCAAGCCAGCCTAAATATAGCTATCTCCTGAGAGGCTCTGACAGTACCTGACTAATACAGATGTAGAGGCTCACAGCCATCCATCGAACTGAGTACAAGATCCTCAATGAAGGAGTTAGAGAAAGGACCTATGGAGCTGAGGGGTTTGCAGCCCCTTAGGACGAACAACAATATGAACTAACTAGTACCCTCAAAGCTCCCAGGGTCTCAACCACCAACCAAGGACTGTACATGGATGGGTCTGATTGTTCTGGCAGCATGTGTATAGTAGAGGATTGCAAATTCAATCATCAATAGGAGGAGAGGACCTCGGCCCTGTGAAGGTTCTGTGCCCCAGTGTAGGGGAATGCCAGGGCCAATAAGTGGGAGAGGGTGGGGTGGCAGGAATGGGGAAGGGGGAGGCAACAGGGGTTTGTTTTTGTTGTTTTTGTTTGTTTCTTTGTTTTTTGGATGGGAAACTGGGAAAGGAGAAATTTACATGTAAATAAAGAAAATATCTAATAAAAAAAAGTTAATAATGCCGTGGACAGACAGAAAGAGGGGCAACAGCATGGTGGGGGCTCCAAGGAGTATTTAGACCACAACACCAGAGACAGGAAGCACGGTGGAGTCTCTGAAGAGATTCGGAGCCCACACAGCAGAGGAGAGAACCCCTTCTTATCCATTCTGAGGATTGGAGAAGGTTCACAGCAAAAGCCTATAGATAGCCAGGCTCTCTGGTTCCCTGGCAGGAGGCGGTGAAGTGGTGGTGGTAGGGGGGTGAGCAGGAGGTACCAAGTACCTCTTCCATGTAAACTCACTACCCAGGGGAGAGGGCCTGGCACCAGCAAAAGGACTCACAATGTCTCAGGAGATACCTGGATGTATCTGTAAGAGGCCTGTACGAAGGCTGGATTCTAAATACATTCTTACAATTAAGACTGTGATGGGTTTTGGAGCTCCAGGATTACATCAGCAAGCTACAGGGATGTAGTTAATAGTGCAGCCTTAGAAAAGGTGCAAACCAGGGTGAGGCAACACTGGTTATCAGCACTGTTGTTCGAGCGTGACTAGTAGGGTCTCCACCCTTGCATTAAGATATGAAAAATAGGGCTGGAGAGGTGGCTCAGTGGTTAAGAGCACTGACTACTCTTGCAGAGGTCCTGAGTTCAATTTCCAGCAACCACATGGTGGCTCACAACCATCTGTAATGGGATCTGATGCCCTCTTCTGGTGTGTCTGAAGACAGCTACAGTGTACTTACATATATAAAAAATAGAAATAAATCTTTAAAAAAATATGAAAAATAAGTATAGGATATTAAAAGTAAATTTTTATTTTAGATCACTGGTTCTGAACCTCTGTGTCATGACCTCTATAGAGGGGTAGAATGGCCCTTCCACAGGGGTCACATAGCAGATATCCTACATATCAGATATTTACATTATGATTCATAACATTAGCAAAATTACAGTTATAAAGTAGCAACAAATATGATTTTATGGTTGAGGCTACCACAACATGAGGAACTGTATTAAAGGGTTACAACATTAGGAAGCTTGAGATCACTGTTTTAGATGAACTGAAGGGAATTACTGCATCTTTTATGTGAAACCAGTTAATCCCACAACAACCTTATAAAATAAATATTAGTGTCAAACCTAATTCTCAGATGAGAAAAATGACTAGTAAAGATGGTTGAAAAATAAAAGAAATAATTCTTAAAAGTTTGAATGTTTGGCTAGGAAATGGCAGAACTAGATTTCAATCTTGGTGGGTGTCTGACTCCAGTCTATGCTGGTTAACATGGTATCACTTTGCCCCCTGGCAGTGGGAGACTACACATGATTTCCAGACATAAAATCAACAAAGCGAACATTGGAGTCTTCTCATATACACAGATGATTTCCCTTCTGAGCACCCTATCCCAATTCTATCAAAATCAAGATCTGCATAGGATTTCTCATAGAGATAGACAGGCTAACTGTGAAATTCATATTAAATAATCCCTCATTTGGGGAGATGAAGGTAGAAGATTCAGTCTATATTATATCAAAATATGAAGGACTCCCAATGCCATAGTACTGATGCTGATGTAAACACAGAAGCCCATAGATCAGAATGAGAATCCAGAAGAGCCACCTATTATCAAGTCACAGCTGCAGGTCAGGTAGGAATGGTGACTGCAATGCTATCTCAGTCTTCGTTAGTGGTACCAGGTTTACCCCTAATGTGGTTAATAATTAGGGGTACAATGACATTCATGCACTTCTTATACAACGAGGATGAAGATGCAGGTAGGCATAGCACCTCATTGCCATTCTTCCTCTCTCATAAGAACACTCCAACTTTGATGATTTGGGCAGCTTACGTAGAATGAGGTATCCATCAGAAAAGCCCCAGATTCCAATACCTGTTGCCTTCTACAGTCTAGTTCACAGGAACAGGAGAAACAGTGTTCTGCTCTTGACAATGCCACACCACATAGGCCCAATGTGAATTCTAGGACTTGAAAATGTCTGTTACCAGTTGTGATGTTAGCTTTAACAGTCAATGTGACACAACCTAGAATAACCTAGAATTAACTCAGAAGACAGTCTCAAAGGACTGTGTACTTGGTTAGTCCTGTGGGCCTATCTGTAAGAAACAAGACTAATTAAGTTAATTGATATGGGATGACCCAGCCCACTGTGGGTGTCACCATTCCCAAGGCTGAGGTTCCTGAACTGCATAAGAGTGAAGAAATGGAGTTGAGCACAAGCAGGTAAGTGAGCATGCATGTATTCATCCTCTCTCTGCTCTTGACTATGGATGTCTGGTGACTATTCTCAGGCTCCTGCTGCTGTGACTTCCCTGGAGTGACAGACAACAGCTGTGAGCTGAATAAACCCTTTCTCTCCGTAAGTTACTTTTTGTTGGGGTATTTTATCATGGCAACAGAAATAAAAAGCAGGACACTGAGAATATCAGCAATCTATTCTAGCTGTATAGTCTTAGAGAGTCTGCTGTTTATGCACACTCTCCTTCAGTAAGCAGGCCTACTAGGATCTACCGTAGGGGCATTTCATATCATTGTGAAGTAGATGAAGCTTTCAATAAATAATATGAAGACAATTGTTCATTAAATTGCTTAGGAATACTTTCATCTTTAAATAACGGAAAAATTCAGCTCAAATTGACTTAAGATGTATAGGAAATGTTATCAGCTTATGTAAATGACAATGTCCAAAACAAGTTAGGAGGACAAAGCTGACTACAGATTAGCCAGTGGGTGGAGATAGAAATGGGGGTCCTCTGTTGAGGCAAAAGCAAAAAGCAGCAAGGGCCATGACAAGTTCAGCCCTGGGAGCGCAGTGCCCAACATGTCTCTCCCGTCATAGTGGCACTCCACTCCTAAAGCATTCTGTCCAAGCTTTGAGACTGCCCCTGTCTCTGAGCCATGGCAAGGAGCAGGCGGCTAGGGTAACACAGGGACAGAAAAAGGCACGAACAGGAGCTGATACAGAACAGAAAATGGAAAGAGCCAGAGCTTTGTGTCTGTTCACATGCATGGGGACAGCTAAGGATGGAATTGTCACCTTTCCCTTTCTCTAATGAGCAAAATGTCTTCTACCCACAGATGTACTAGCCCTAGTTCCTTTCAGTTAGCCAAGTTAGAAAGGAAAGAGCATGCCCATCTGCCAGGGCCAAAAAAGTCATCTTTCCATGGAGAGATACCAAAGGCACCCAAGGAAGAGGGTGACCTTCTAGACCATGGTCCGAAGACCTGGAGAAGACAGCTAGAAATGCTGCAGCCTTACCTGCAGGAAATGGAATGCTGGGGGTGGTGTGGTTCAGAAAAATACCCTTTGGTTTCTATTGATCCACTTGTAAGTTTACCAAGAAAGTTTAGCCCAGTAAGGCACCCTTGTCTCTCTCCACCCACTCTGCAGTGACTTCAAAGGAAACTTGTGGGGATTGAAGTGCTCCATCCCAGGAGGGGAGACGAGAAGGAAATCTCCCTTGAGGTTAAGGTGTGAGCTGTGCGCCACGGAAGACCTTTCAGTGCTGAGACTTCCTGTGTCCACCTCCAGAGCCTCTCAGAGACCAGAAGATGGTAATGAGTTCACTAGACTCTTATCAGGAAGGCAAGTTTTCGACATCATTTTACAGCCGAGTGGACTGCCACCAACAGGGTAGGCATGTAAATGGATTTGCTATTTAATTTATTTATGCCAGAACACAGGACTCACTTTGAAAGGGAGAGTGACCAGGGATAGGGACAATGATACAGCTCACTAAACACCCCAACCCTACTCCTAGCCCCACCCACCCCTACCCCGCCCCTAGTTCCACCCAAGCCCCTACCCCTATCTCAGACTTACCCACACCCACACACACACACATACACCAGTAGTTCCATCTTAGGGACCTCCATTCAGGCAAAACCAATTTCGATGGCTTTGAGGAGGGAAAGTTTCAATATGGACCAAAATGAAGCCAAGTTGGAGATTTTATTAGGAGACATTTTTGATGCAGAGGTTACTAAAGAGGTGATTGGGGGGTGGGATAGGGAATGGACCTTACTCAAGTATAGGTATGAGTTTATCCAGGGAGTTACACTTAGATGTCTCTACAGTGGGGACCAGGTGGCTCTCAACTCTCATCTCTAAAAGGGTAGTAAGAAATAGGACTATGAAAAGCAGACCACGGGATGATGGTACTGGGCGAAGTACCATGAAATAAGCTCTTTGGCACATAGGTCTTCTTGCACAAGTGAGGTTTAAGGCAAAGCCTAGGAAAGTCATGACAGGGTACATATAGAGGACTCTGGGTGAATCCTGCATTTTCATTCTAGTCAGTGAAAAGGCCTACTGTGTGCAGTGTCTTCAGTGGATTCTGGGTGAAACCTGTGTTTTCATTCCAGTCAATGAGAAGTCCCAATGTGTGCACTGTGTCCTCACAAGAGCTTTTGCCAGGACACAGTGCATAGTGTTGTTAGGAAGGCCACCTTGACTGTCTAAAGCCATTGAGCCCTGTAGCAAAGTGGTTCTTCAGACAATGTGGGAAGCCTTACCAGTGATTCTCCTGTAGGTCTCCACCCCTTTGGGGGACTGCCTATCAGATACCCTTTATATCAGATATTTACATTACAATTCATACCAGTAGCAAGTTACAGTCATGAAGTAGCAACAAAACAAGTTTATGGTTGGAGGTCACCACAATAGGAGGGACTGTACTAAAGGGTCGCAGCATTCGGAAGGTTGAGACCCACTGTCTTAGATGCCGAGTGAGCCTACATCTCCTTTTCCATCTACCCCTGAAGGCATGAAGTGACACTACTCTCTTAACTGTTTCTCAAGGACAGTCTCCACAAAACACGTGTTAGGAATTTTCCCTCAGAGTCTGTCCTGTAGGCCCTCAAGTAAGAGTCTAGAATGCAGAATTCCCCCTTCGTCCCTACTTTATACAGAATACTAGCTTAGACTAGAGTAGCAAGGAGCAAATGACCTCATTCCTGCTTTGAGGATGGAATAAATCAAAAGCCACTCCAGGGAATACCCCAGGAGGCCGACCCAGATGGAGGAAGGAGAAAATAAATAGGGAAAAGGTAGACAAAACTAAGGAGAGTCAACAGGATACGTCTCACCATCTCCTACCATTGGAAGTGTTCCAATATGGCTTCCTGGAGCAGATCTAACCACTGATCTCCCAAATCAAATGCCTCTGACACTTTACTGCATCCCTGCAGCCATGGTAAAGCTGCAAATCCTAGGTGTGGCAACCAAGTCCACGTTCACTGGGTCACATCCCACCTGCTCTGTGCCCTGCATGCCCTTACCATCCAAACAGCTTCTTTCATTCCTGTCACATACATGAGGCTGAATAAGAACCCTGCTACTGGAGTTTTTCAGTGGAGCCTAAGCCCTGGCTTAACTACAAGCCAGGCTTAGCTACATACTCTCAGTTTGCTCATTAAAAGAAACAAGCAATATTGAAAAGGCAGAGAAAGGAATGCATTTGATGGAGCTGTGCTGTGAAGATGAACCGACAGAGAGGCACAGCGATACCCATCCTATCTCCAGCATCCTGACACGGGGTTTAGGTTTAAATAGAGAACCAGAAGCAAGCATAACTAAGATCAAAGTATGGCCCTGCCCACCATTTTCCTTGGCTCCAGTCTGTGCTGCAAAGCAGTCTGAAAGCCAGAGTCACATAAAGTGACAAGGCGACTTCCTCCTTGGCATGTGTCATGGTTTGTATATGCTCAGCCCAGGGAGTGTCACTATGAGAAGGTGTGGCCCTGTTAGAGTAGGTGTGTCACTGTGGGTATGGGCTATAAGAACCTCATCCTAGCTGCTTGGAAGCCAGTATTCTGCTAGCAGCCTTCAGATGAAGATGCAGAACTCTCAGCTTCTCCTGCACCATGCCTGCCTGGATGCTGCCATGCTCCCTCCTCGATAATATTGGACTGAACCTCTGAACCTGGAAGCCAGCCCCAATTAAATGTTGTCCTTATAAGACTTGCCTTGGTCATGGTGTCTGTTCACAGCAGGAAAACCCTAACTAAGGCAGCACAGCACTAGGCTTCAGCTTTACCCTCCTTGAGCATGACATCCCTGGGAAGTTTTGATTCTCTGAAACAGTACAAGTGTCTGTTAGTACAAGTGTCTCTCTTCAAGCCAGGATGGCCACACCTCTACAACACCTGTCTGTCTCTTCCCCACTTCCCCAAACTTAGCAACATCCTTCCTTTTCGCAGTTCCTTCAGGGCCCATTGCATACTGTCCCCTCCCCTGAAGCCTTCCTAAGCCCCCAGTTCAGAGAATGCCCCTCCTTCTTTCATCACATTGACAGTTTTATTTTTGAGAAATGTCTTCTTTGCTATTTATTGTTGCACCTGGATGGCTGTATTCTACTAGATGCGGCTTCTTACAGAAATGATGTCTTGGGTTTTTGTTTCTTGTTTTTATTCATCCTTACTGTGCTTTGCTTCATTTCAGCAAATCATTCAGAGAATCAGCATTTTACCTGGAGCCCCTTGTAAGTGTTCCCATTAGGGTTAACAGGGTTAAAGGATTATTGCTCCAGCTTCAGACATAACTAGATTGGCCTCCAATCCCTCTGACCCTCTACACTCCGGAATATCCTTTTGCTGAAAGGGACTGTGGTGGTTTGAATAGGTTTGGCCCCCATAGACTCCTGTGTTTGGATGCTTGGCCCACAGGGGGTGGCACTATTGGGAGGTGTGGCCTTGTTGGAGTGGGTGAGTCACTATGGAGCTGTGCTTTGAGGTCTTGTACATAAGTTGAAGCTACACCCAGTGCAGAAGATAGTTTCCTCGTGGCTGCCTTTGGATCAAGACGTAGTACAGAAGATAGTTTCCTCGTGGCTGCCTTTGGCTCAAGACGTAGTACAGAAGATAGTTTCCTTGTGGCTGCCTTTGGATCAAGACGTAGAACTCTTGGCCCCTCCTGTCATGATGCTAATGGACTGAATCTCTGAAACTGTAAGCCAGCCCAAATTAAATGTTTCACTTTATAAGAGTTGCTATGGTCATGGTGTCTCTTCACAGCAAAGAAACCCTAAGACAGGGACAATGCCTGTATTATTCCTGGTCCAACCCCATCCTGTTCTGTAATGGTCTTATCTAACTCAGAAGCATATGTGCATTCAGGAACAGAATTAATCTGTGACAAAACCAAAGTGAGAACTGGTCACTCTCAGGCCTCTTTCTGCACTAAAAACCAAACCAACCAAAAATTGTACTATTCAAAAGGAGGGGGAATAAGTTTTCTGATGTGTTTCAGAGGGATGGAACAACAACATAACCAGAGGGGGAATACAAAGAAAATGGCTTAATTGTAAAAGTACACTTTTAAAATCCTAACAGAAACAATGAATGTGATACCATATAATACAGGAAGTAAAAAGAACGAATTAGTGAGAAAAACTGGAGAGTAAATTTTCTAACTAATTGAAGAAAAATCATAAAAACAAGAAATGAAGTGCTGGAAGAAGTTAGATAAGTAAGGCGTATAAGGCAAGTGTGCTGGGAAGAGAGCTTTCTGCATCGTGGCATGAGGACCTGCATTTGAGTCCCCAGTACTTCCACAGCTGCTAAGCATGGTGTGTACCTATAATCCCAGGCAGGGAAGACAGAGCTGGAAGGGTTCTTGGGGCTCACTGAACAGTTCGCCTTGCCAATTTAGTGAAATTGTCTCAAATATAATGTAGGTGGTGTGGGTAGGTGGGAGACACTCAGATGTTCTCTGGCCAGCCAGCCGGCACCACTACAATAACCAAGTGTGTGGTGGGGAAATGAGAGAGAAAGAGAAATATATTGGTTTGTACACTGTGAAGAAGGAGGTAGAAACAGCTTGCTGTGAGTAGCCTGTGCTGCCCCAATGATGTTTGGACCCACGCTGCTGCTGAGGGCTATGTCTGGGTCTATGGTCCTGCTGTAGCAGGGGTCTGTGTTGATATCTGTGGCCCATGTTACCACCAAAGGCCATGCCATGCTACCACCACAAGCCTGTGGTCTGGGCTGCTGCCTAGAGCCATGTTGATGGCTAATGGTTGAGGTGAGCTGGTCCCCAACCCTCACCAACCACAGCATGTGGGGAAGCTGCCCCTGCCTCTCTTAGGCTGCAGCACTTGAGGGGGTGCGGGCTACCTGCCTCAGGTAGGTGACAGGGTGTGGAAGAGCTGGCTGGCTGACTAACCCAGCTGCCAATCAGGCCCAGAACCAGGGTTTTCAGTTGGCCCACCCCAACATTTATCCCATCTATGACCTGCTGAAGCACATGAAGGGGTCAACTCCGAAACTGCAAAACTGCAGGATCTCCATGACATAGGGCAACAACAGGAATATCCAAGAGGCATCCTAGTAAGCAAGGATTTGATATTGATGGTGTAGCAGAAGCCGAGGCCTAGAACCAGATCAATGACTCATTGAAATGAACATTTGCAAGTAAAGCTGTTTGGACAAAAGAATACACTGTGGGACACAGTGTGACACATCACATTTTCCATAGAAAGATTTTTTTGTTTGAATTTTCATTTTTGTTTTCTTTTGAGGGGGAGGTTGCAAGGGCGGAAGGCAGATATGGAGGGAATGGGAATGGGGTACATGATGTGAAATTCACAAAGAATCAGTAAAAACTTAATAAAAAGATAAAATAATGATGATGATGATGATGATGATGATGATGATGATGATGATGATGATATATGGAGAGCAACTGAGAAAGACACCCAATGTCTGCCTCTAGCTTCCACATTCACACACAATTTAAGCACATACCACACACACACAAGTATACATACATACAAATAATCAAGTAAATGCCTGAGATATGAAGATCTATAAAGAACCTACAGATGTTAGGATATAGCTGTGAAGGGAGCCACAGAAGCCCAGAGTACGTGAATGTATGCTGTTGACATGGGCTTGGCCACCAAGTGCCGCAGACCCATGGAGGAACGCCAAGGCCTCCCCCACAACCTGGGATGAAGCTTCATGGAAAACTGAGAAGCCTTCCTTGGGTCCATGTGTGGATGTTGATAGTGTGTGCTGAAAATGACCACCACATCACTGCCCCCGCAAGTTTATAGCCTGAAGACTGCTTCCTAGAGAGACTGCTCATAAATATTAGCTAAACCCATCTCTTTGACCAGCTGCATATCATAAACCCTGCCTCCTTGTTTATCTGTGTATATGCTGGTAAACCTGCTTCCTTGTTCAGCCATAAACAATAATCCCACTTTCCTGTCTAAGTCTATAAAATAAACACAATAAGCTTCCTGAGGTTTGCAGTTTCTCCATCCATGAGCCTCCTGGAAGCTTTCTGTGTGTTTGTTCTTCATTCACTCACTGCCATTAGTCAGGTCAAGTCCCTAGAGCCATTCAAGGATGTGGCATAGCTGTCAACTCACACGAGGTATTCACTCTAAGTAAACAAATAACACGATCAATCATTTCATACACACTTGTAAGGGTTAGTTTTAATTGTCAACTTGACAGGATCTAGAATCATCTAGAAAGGGAGTCTCAATGAAGAATTATTTAGATTAGGTTGGCCTATAGGCAAGTCTGTGGAAGACTGCCTTGAATACAGTTTATCAAGGTGGGACGATCCAGCCCACTGTGGGCAGCACCATTCCCCAAGCAGAGGATCCTGGATTGTATAAGACTGAGCTCTGGAAGGCACTGCTTTAATTCTTTGTGTTCTGCTCTTGACTGTGGATGTGATAGGACCAGTCGCTTCCAGTCACTGCTGCCTTGAGTCCTGTTCCCCCTCCCTCCCCCACAGTGATGGACTGTAACCTGGAAATGTTGTTAGCCAAACTCGCCCTTACTCCATTAAATTGCTTTTGTCATTGTATTTTATCACAACAACAAGAGATGAAAGTAAGACTCCGGTCAAAGAGAAAACAGTAACCTAACAGGGCAGTTTGGTGATGATGTTCTATTGCAAACCTGGGAGTCAGGGAAGAGTGCTGTGGAGGGAACTAGTGTGCTGAGTCCTGGATGGAAAGAAGGCAAAACGTGAGAAGTCCTCTAAGGAGGAAGGCTAGGTAGTCATCAGCAAAGAAGAAGAAAGTTAAGGAAAAGAAATAAGGTCAGGATGACCACAATGAGGCAAGAGGGTGGGGCAGAGCGAGGTGCAGAATGCCTGTGAGATTAGCATATGAAAGAAATTAATTTGCATAAAGAGAAACCTCTTAAAGGCCTACTAGTAACAGAAAGGACACGCATGGGGAAAGCCCACTGTGTACAAGTGCACGAGATAGCCAGAGCTATGCAAATGACCTGGGAAAGATCACATTCCCCCCAGGGCAGAAACTGAAGCAGGGCCCACAGAGGAACAATATTTACTGGCTTGATCACTCTGGCTTGTTCAACTAGTTTTTTTATAGAGCCTATGCCACCTGTCTAGGGGTGGTACTACCCACTGTGGGATGGGCCCTTCCAAAGTAATTAGCAATCAAGAAAATGTCTCACAGATATGTCCATAGGCCAGAGTGATGGAGGCAACTCTTCAGTGGAGGTTTCCTCTTGTCAGGTGTGTCAAGGTTTATGTCACAGTGCTGACTGTGGTTAGCCATCCCAAGCACAGAACTTCTAGCCTTTCTCCCAGCTCTGCCTACAGTGTACTTTGGAAGTACACGCTTGATAAATATTCTCTGAGACTGCTACTATCCATATGTCTCTGTTCAGTCTTGGTTTGTTTGTTTGTTTTATTACAGGACACAAGAACCTGAAAAGCTGAGCAGGTGCTGCCCAGACTCTGATATCGACTAATAACACCACTTTGAGCAATGGGGAGAGTGGTGGGCAGAGAGAATGGGGAAGCAGGCTGGGAAAAGATGATCAAGCATAGATAGCCATGACTGTAGGAGAAAGCATGTTGGAAGAACTTCAGCCTAGACAACACTCACTTTGGTCAAATGGAGAGTGGCCTTGTCACAAGTAGAGATATTTACATTATGATTCATAACAGTAGCAAAATTATAGCTTTGAAGTAGCAACAAAAATAATGTTGCGGTTGGAGGGGGGTCACCACAACTTGAGGAACTGTATTAAGGCTCACAGCAATAGGAAGGTTGAGAACCATTGATCTAGACAAAAGATGAGAGTAAACTTGGACCTGAGTGTTGGTATTCTGTCTGGACTCCACCCCCCAGTTACTTGGCAACAGCCAGGTAGCCCTGGCCCACTATAAAAGGGGCTGCTTGCTCCCTCCTCTTTCTCTTGCTTTCTCTTGCTCTTGCTCTCTTACTCCTTCTTCTCTCCCTTGCCTTTTGCCCCCTCTCTCCTCATTCCCTTCCCCCATCCCTCTGCCTTTCTCTGGCTCTACTACCCTCTTAACTCCCCTCTCCATGCCCTGAATAAACTCTATTCTGTACTATACCATTGTGTGGCTGGTCTCTCAGTGGGAAGAGATGCCTTGGCATGGGCCCACTGTGGCATCTCCTTCCCCCATACCTCACCACACCCCCATAGAACATATATTAATACCCCTTTATCTTTTTATGAACACTGAGTCTTATTTTAAATTTTTTGTTATTCTTGTTATTGTTTTTTTTTTTTTTCCAAGACAGGGTTTCTCTGTGTAGCCCTGGCTATCCTGGGACTCACTTTGTAGACCAGCCTGACCTCTAACTCAGAAATCCGCCTGCCTCTGCCTCCCAAGTGCTGGGATTAAAGGTGTGCACCACCACCACCCAGCTTTGAGTCTTATTTTAAAACACCTGTTGCATCTATTTTGATTAGCATACATCACCTATAATGTACTTGGGTGACAGTCACCTCCTACCACACTCCTCAATTCTTGCTGGGTCCCTTCTTCTTTCAAAGAGTCTCCTCTCTTTCATGTCTTTAAAAATTACCTGTTGTGTAGATTCTGCTTATGAGAGAAAGCATGTCATATTTGTTGTGCAGAGCCTGGCTTATTTTGCTCAACACACTCTCCACCTCCACCCATTATTCTGCAAATGACACATTTCATTTTCCTTTATGACTGAACTATCTGCCCAACTGTGTGTATG
>NW_022196911.1:49224219-49240726 GCF_008632895.1 Mastomys coucha | reverse complement strand
CCACAGGGTCACCATAAACAGAGGTGCACAGAGATGTCTGGTGTCAGCTGACATGGATTTCCTTGTATATGTACCAAGGAATGGCATGACTGAATCACATGATGTTTCTATTTTTAGTCTCTTGAGGAGACTCTATACAGACTTCCATGGGGGCCACACTAATTTTCATTCCCCCCAACAGTGTGAGAGTGCTCCCCTTTCACACATACTCAATGCCATTTATTGTTTTCTTCCAGATAGCCATTCACACTGGCCGAAAGGAAACTCCAGGTAGCCTTAACTTCCAGTCCCCTGATGGCTAAGGATACCCAGCACCTCTTTCTGTGTTACCCACCATTCACACTTCTTTTGGAAACCATCCCATTAGTTCATCTTCCTATTTGTCCTTTTGGTGTTTTTTCCCCCTTGATTTTTTTTTTATATATTTTGATTGTTAACCTCCTACAGATAAGTACCTGGAAACAGTTTTCTCCCATGTTCTAGACCAGCGGTTTTCAACCTTCCTAACTCTGTAAGCCTTCAATGCGGTTCGTCATGTTGTGGTGACCCCACCCCCCACCATAAAACGAGTTTTTGTTGCTACTTCATAGCTGTAAATTTGCTACCATTATGAACTGTAATGTAAATATTTTTGGAGACATACATTTGCCAAAGGGGTCATGACCCGCAGGTTGAGAACCACTGCTCTAGGCTGTTTCTTCACTCTATGGGTTGTTTGCTTTGCTGTGTGGAAGACTTTTAATATGGTGTCATCTCATTTTTCAATTCTCGCTTTTATTCTCTGAATTACTAGTACCCTAAAGTAATCCCTTCTGCCTAGGTCTTGAAAAACTATTCTATCTCAGTGCCTTTGTTTCCTACACTTGTAGTCAAAGGTCTGAATTTCTTTATTCCACATATACTTAAAAACACTTAAACAATTACCATATACTACCTTCTATTCTTAAAAACAATTAAATCAACCAGCAGGGCAGTGGTGGCGCACGCCTTTAATCCCAGCACTTGGGAGGCAGAGGCAGGCAGATTTCTGAGTTTGAGGTCAGCCTGGTTTACAGAGTGAGTTCCAGGACAGCCAGGGCTATACAGAGAAACCCTGTCTCAAAAAAACAAAACAAAACAACAACAAAAAAAAACCAATTAAATCAAATTTCACTCATCTCTGTCCTTTGATTATCTGCTTTTTGGAGGCCAGCAGCCTCTATTGTCTGCCTCCACCTTTGTAGCAGCCTCTCTGCACAGCAGGGACTCCCAGCATCTCAGAGTTCAAACTCTCAGAGGCAGTTAGAAGCGTTTGAAAAGGGCCCGGGGTAAATCCCCACCACCCAGCGGTGTCAGGGTCAGCTTGGAGGACTTTGCTGTGTCCTAGCTCACTCCATGAACCCCAGAATTAGGTGTACCACTTTAGCATGCCCTGTGTTCTAGTTCCAAACCCATGCTTGGGGAGGAGCCATGTGCTCAGGCAAACCACGCAGCTCTTGCTAAGAAACCAGTTCTCCCCACCTCTTAATCTTACAGGGAAGGCCTGTATTCCATTTGGGAATCTCCAATTCATTTTTAAAAGTCAGTGCAAGCCCCACATTGGGAGCCACCTATTGCGGTAACTGTTAATCCGCTCTATACTTCCTGGCTGGGGCAGCGCACTTCCTTTACATCCACCCAAATGTTTCGAATTCCTGAAAGACACGCAAAAGCAGACTTATTTTTAATATGCTTTAAACAGCTCAAAGGCTGAGCCACTCCCTAACTCCATGTGGCTAACACATTCCCCTCCGATATTCCTGAGTTAATACTTACTAAATCTCTATCTCATCTTTGCTGCCCTGGACCCTGCTGGGCAGCCCTCCTGGGGCTGCTTCCCCCCTGCACCTACATGTCTGCTGTGTCACCCTCCTGCACCTTTCTGGCAAGGTCCATCTCCTACGTCCTCATCATGGCCAAATGTCCTCTTTCTCCTTCCTCAGTTCCTTTCTGGGAATCCTAGAAGTCCCACCTCTGTCTCTCTGCCCAGCCATTGGCCACTGGTAACTTTATTGACCAGCCTTGGGACAAGATTCCTTGGGCTTTTGGGTAACATAATTAGCATGAGAACACAAGCCGATACAGAGGCAGGTGACACTATAAGCACTTGCTCCGTCCCTGGGAGGAGCCTAGGAGGGAGGAGCCTAGTGGAGTAGCCTGTAAGCCAACAGTGTGTGTCTATTCTTGATGCCCACACCATGCTGGTTTGTACACACTGGTCTGTGCACATTTGTCTTAGATATTCAAGGTCTTTGCAGTCTCTAGATCAATGTAAGACTAACTTTGCTATTTCTAGGGAAGGTGCCACTGGCATTTTGATAATGTTGGCTACACTGAATCTGTGGGTAGCTTTTGGCAACATGAGTCATTTTTACAATATTGATTTTTCACAATCTACAGACATGGGCAGTCTTTCTGTCTTAGTGTTGAATTTGTAGTTTGAAAATAGACACGGACACCAGAAGATAGATTAAAATAAAATGGGTGAAAACATAAGATGAGGAGAAATCAGAAAGATTAAGATACAAAAATAGCTAAAGAAAATGAAACTAGTTTGCTTTAATCCAAAATAAAGAGAAATATTCATAAGCATTCCTAGGCTGAAGCATAGCTTTAAAATAATCAAAGTAGTAATAAAAAGAGGATTGAGTGCAAAATTGAGAAAACTATAATCGTAGTATGCATTTTAAGCTTAATTCTAATTTTAATAGAACAGAGAAATTTGACTATTATTAATAAATAAACCGAGCTTATAGAAATAGTAAACACTGTATTTTATAAACATCGATTATACATTTTGCTAAAAGACTCATAAGAACAACCTCAATATATTTCCCAAAGCAAAATATTGTTGTCCAGAATTTTTATATTTGATGTGTTAGAATGGCTGGTCTCATCAGAACATACCACACACTAGGCCCAAACAGTTCCATGTGTAAGAGGTTTAATTGAGAGGGAGAGGGGGGGTAGTAGTGGAAAGAGAGGAGGGAGAGGAGAGAGAGAGAGAAAAATGGAGGAATGGTGTGTGTGTGTGTGTATGTGTATGGGTTCTGACGTAGTGGCCACAGGTAAAGGTGGGAGGTGAGCCCAATGGATTCTGGGAATATGGTGGCTGTTACCCTGGCAACAGATCTGTGAGACCCGCCCATGCGATGCCACAGGCTTTGGATACCCTGATGCTAACAATATTATTACAAAAATAAGGAAGAGAAGGTTAAACAAAACTGCCCTAAATTAAAAAAACAAAAAACAAAAAACAAAAAACCCATCATCTAAGGAACTTTGAGCCAAATAAATCTCAAACTTGAGTGCTGAGGAGATGGGTCAGGTGGCAAGGGCCTGCCCTGCAAGCCTGAGGACCTGAGTGAGGACTATTACCATGTGAAGCTAAGTGCAGCTGTGCACAGCTGTAACCTCCGTGCTGGGGGCTTGTTTGCCAGCTTAGCTGGTGAGCTCCAGGTTTATTGAGAGATCTGGTCTCAAAAAATAAGGTAGAAATCATTGTGGAAGATATGTGATGTCGATCTTATGCTTCCTCAGGCATACACATATGTGTGCATGTACATCACCCCTACACCTATCCATATGCACATAAACACATACATAACACACACTCACACACACACAAAGGATATACAAGTTTCAAATAAATAAAAGCAAACACCACCATGTACATCTGGGATGGAGTATAGAAAAAAAATTAATTCACAGAAAAATTGCCAGATGTGGAAAGTTACAAAGTATTTCCTACACTCTCAACAACAACAATAACAACATATGTTATAAAATCACAATCTTTCCCGAGCCAGTCAGAATGTCCAGATCCTTTGTAATCAAAATGCTTAAAAAAATCTAAGAGAGGGCTGGGCGTGGTGCCATACACCTTTAATCCCGGCACTCTGTAGACAGAGGCAAGAGAATCTCTGTGAGTTCAAGTGAAGCCTGGTCTTCAGAGTGAGTTCCAGGACAGTCAGGGCTACACAGAGAAACCCTGTCTCAAGAAAAACAAAACAAAACAGAAACCTAAAAGACAAAATGGCAGTCCCCAGAATAGTAAGAAACACAAGCATTGGATCACCTGTGGCTGAACACATGGAAGAAATGTGGAGTAGAAGACTACATAGCCCACCTAAGCTCATGCCCAAGGCACAGAAGAGCTGGTGTCATACAGTGTGGGAGAAGTCTCACCTCTCACGGGCTTCTTTGCACAGCCTTTATTAGATGCCCATAAGACAGACCGGTCTGTACCACTGCAGATTTCTCAGTGTGCCTTCCCTCCATGGCAGACATAACCCTCCTCCATACTTTCCCCACCTGTAGGCAGGAGAGAGTGAGCTCCTTCTCCAAGAGATAGAGCAGCTAGCTCTGGGGCCTTGGGGCCAGGTAATTTACTGTTCTTCTCAGTGTTTGGCACAGTTTCCAATACAGTTTGGAAAGGGACAACAGGGCACTCTCGCTCGTCCCCACCACTGGGCAAGCAATTGTGAGTAGGAAGCAACAGATGGCTCCTGGAGGAGGGGGATGAGGTGTCAAGAAATATGCCTCCCTCTGACATTCATGCATGAAGTGTAAAAGCAGTAGAGCAGGGATACAAAACACACAAGCAAGTGCTCTGGGAGGCAGCACTTGCCCTAAGCATAGTGTGTCAAAGCTGCAGGGCCATAGAAAGCAGCCATACAGTTAAAAGAATAAGAGACCATGGGGTTGAGAGGGGAGGGCACATGGGAGGGATTGGGGGAAGAAGGAGGAGGAGGAAATGATGTAATTATTTTAACTAAACTTTAAAAATTAATACAAATCCAAGGTCACATATTAACCATCGTGACCAAACTGCCCAGACCAATAACTTAGATGGAGAACTAGGCACATTGTCAGAAAACAACAACAACAACAATAATAATGCTTACATAATTTTACATGTAATGTTGGTGTG
This sequence comes from Mastomys coucha, assembly GCF_008632895.1. Classification (NCBI taxonomy): domain Eukaryota; kingdom Metazoa; phylum Chordata; class Mammalia; order Rodentia; family Muridae; genus Mastomys; species Mastomys coucha. The sequence continues at coordinate 49,235,775 of NW_022196911.1, read as the reverse complement.
TAATCAAAATTAAAGAAACAGACTGCTAAGAGACAGAGCAATTGATTCAGGAATGACTCTGATATTTGAAATATCCAACTAGGAATTTACTATATCTATGATTAATAAGGTTAATTCTTCACTTTTTTTTTTTGAAGGATGATAGGCATATAAACACATGGAGAGTTTGAGGAGAATTTGGAAACCTTAGGAGAGATCCAATGAGATCTCTCATTGAGAAGTAAGAAAATAAAATAGAAAAAAACAGACAGTGCCTTTGATAGGCTCAGTGCAGACCTGACAGCGGTATGGTCTGAGACCCATTGTGGTGGCACTGATGAGGTGGAGAGGACTTTAGGAGGTTAGTCACAAGGTTGGAGTCCTTGTGAATAGGCTGAGGGACCTCACGAAAGATCCAAGGGACTAGCTAGGCTCCTTCTGTCCTCCCATTCCTTCTGTGTGTATAGACAGTACATTCAAGGTGTCTCCCATTCCTTCTGTGTGTGTAGCCAGTACTTTCAAGGAATCTGAGAATCAGAGACCAACCCTCAGTTGTGGACTCCCTCCCCCAGCGGGCAGGTCCCCCACACTCAGTGCCTTCATCTGGGATTCTAGTTGCTAGAACTGTAAAACAACAATAACAACAACAAAGATTTTATTACTGAAAATTAAAAAGGCAAAACTTGAATTTGCATATGGCCAGCCTATGCTGTGTCCATGCAAATGAAGGGATGTGCAGGCATACCTGTGGCCTCACAGGTCCCCCATCTTGCTTCCAAACTCTGCTCAGCGCTGTGGGCCTCAGGCTCATCCATTTGTGTACTTGGATTTCAGCCCGCGACAAAAGTGTCTGTACTGAAGCCCCACAGGCTGCTTTCATTAAGCACCAGAGTACAGCTATTTATACAGCATTTGCATGAAGTCTGGAGATGATTTCAAGTACAGAGCTAGAAGAGCTGGAGAGATGGTTCTGTCACTGAGAGCACTGTTGCTCTTGCAGAGGGGCCAGGTTTGCTTCCCAGAGCTCATATGGTGACCATAATGAATCACGGAGGATCCAACATTGCTTCTGCTCTCTGTGAGCACCAAGCATGAATGTGGTATACACACATATATGCAGGGAAAACACACCCCAAAAAAACAAATCAATCTTAAAGAATTTAAAAAAAAATCAAATATATGGAAGGATATATACACACCCCATGGTTAAGACTAACTAATACTGGTTGCCAACTTGACAGATCTAAAATCGCCTTGGAAACACATCTCTGAGGAGCTTTCTACATTAGGTTAAGGATGGAAGCATTTCTGAATGCACAAAATGCAGGCAGCATTTCTCTCTCTACTTCCCAGCTATAGGCACTATAGGTGTGACTGGCTGCCCCACATTCCTGCCACCATGCCTGCCCCACCCCAAACATGAGCCAAAATAACCCTGAAGTTTTTCTGGTATCTTCTCACAGCAATAACAAATAATACGCACAGATGATGTGAAGATACTAGTCCGGGGTTTTTAGAAGGAAGGGGCTTGAGTACCCTCAGATGTTGGGTTCTTGGAATAAGTGTTTTAAGACTACAGAGAGACTTTTAAACAAACAAAAACAATTAATCCAGAATTCCATGCTGAGATATATAATCTTTAAAATTAGTTTAAAATAGACTTGATGGTTAAGAGAAATTTGCATAAAAACAAACAAACAAAAAAAAAACCCAAAAAGCAGAGCAGAAAGGACAGAGTTCCAGTGTAGCCCCCACCCCTCCCATATACAGCTTCCCTGACTGTGAGACCCCCTACTCACTATGGCATATGTGTTTTATCAGTGACATGTGGTACACTGACATAAACTTACACACTGACACTGGTTAACACAGCAAGTTCACAGTTCATTTTACACTTCATGCTTGGCATGGATATTCTGAGGACATTGGCACATTCTGTGGTATCAACAAGAAGGTTTCTATTTGCCTAAAACACACCTGTGTGGCGCTCACTTATCCCTAGTCACCGCTGACTTCACTGTCTCCAGAATCTAACCTTTGCCAAAATGTCTTCTATGTATTAGAGACGCTGCGTAACCTCTCAGTGCTTAGGCTCTGTATCTTTTTGTTCCAGTGAGTGAGTGCTCCTTACCCCTGTCTGCTCACTCATTGGAGGACATCTTGGATGCACACAAAGTTCAGAAACTATGAAAAAAGCATCCATGTGCAAGTTTTTCTGTGGGCGTACATTTTCTTTCTTACAAAGTTTTGATGTCTTACTTTATTAAATTTGTTCTTTGGCTATTTTGTATTCTATATAGTTAGGGTTCTTTAGAGAAACAAACTGATAGAATGAGAATATATCAAAGGGGGACTTATTAGAGGCTGTAGTCTAGCTAATCCAACAATGGCTGTCTCCCAACAGAAAGGCAAAGAGCCTTGGTAGTTGTTCATTTTGTGAGGTTGGATGTCTTGGCTGGTCCTTGGTCTGTGTTAAAAGTTCTAAAGAAATATCATCTTCAGCCTCTCTTCCAGCTCTCACATTCTTCCCACCCCCACCTCTGTGATGTGCTCTGACCCTTAAAGGGCATGGTAGAAATGTCCTGTTGATGGCTGAGTACTCAGCGGCCACTTAGTACCAGTACTTGAGCAGCCATGAGTTTGCATTGATTGACGCTCATTGCAGTGAGAAGCTTCTCTGACTAAGGCCGAGAGTAGTGTTTACCTATGGTTTCTGTCATATCAATTTAGCTAAATGACAATGTCAGTAGCAACATGTCTGATAGGACCTATGACCTCCCAGCCATGGTTTTTTGACCAAGCTTAAAATACTAGGCATGAATTATCCTCTTGTGGAGAGACTTCCAGAGTTGTTGTTTACTCTCATAACATTGTGCCACGTTACACCCATGGACACATCTTGTCTTGCAGGTTAGTATTGTAGGTTTTAGGGTTATAGTGGAGTAAGATCATTGATGCTTTTTTCCCTTTGTAGCCTCCATAGCTATTAAAGCTAACCAGCAGGGAGGAAGCTTCCAGCCCCATTCTAGCTTCTCTGTGTCTTCCAACCAAGGAGTGTGATACCATCTACAATCGGGTTCTATCATCTTGGCAACAGCCTGTACTGTTTGGGGGGAGGGGCTAGAGCCTCTCTGGCCATCATGATCATAAAGAAGTATCATTTAGGTTTAAGTTTTCAACTTTTTGATTAATTGTATAAATATTAATTAACCTGTTGTGGGTTAATACCAGAGTGTGGTTGTTGGATCATGTGGTAAAAGTATATTTGGTTTTGTGAAAGACTAAAGTTGCCTCCAAAATGACTGTACCATATCTGTAGGCACCATTCTTTGTTTCTGTTTTGGTCTGACACTTTTTCTTTATGCATTATGTGATATTCTCCAATCATTTTAGCCTTCTATTTCTCCCCTTTCTTAGAAGTTATGCTTTATTTCTTTGCTATTTTAAGTGGTTGCCTTAGAGTTTGGTATCACATTTTCCACAGTGTCAAGTCCTATGTCAAAACAAACAAATGACCACCACCACCACCACTAACAACAACAACAACAACAACAACAAAACCACCTACACCATTGCATGTTTGCTGCAAGTACCTTATACATCCTAAGTGAAAAAATATGTTTAATTCTTCTTTCCTGTTGCTGTGTAATTGTTATCACATCAACTAAGGGTAAGAAACTTGTGAGTTCAGTGATAAGAGGCCTTGTTTAGTAAGAATAAGGCTGCAATTCCATCCACAGCAATGACAAAAAGGATCAATACCCCAAATGAAAAGACACTCTGTGTACTTCAGAGGCTATGGCTGTGGACACCGGAGCCTCACTGTGTCCCTGCAGGATGCACCTAGCAAAGGTATGTTACTAAGACAGATAAATGAATCTGTCTGTCCCAGGACACTGGGCAGATGTTTAAGCACTATTAAAGCAGTATTAAAAAATCTTAAAAATCAGGAGCTAGGGAGATGGATCAGTGGATAAAGCATTTGCCTCATGAGCCTGAGAACCAGAGGTTCCATTCTTAGAACCTGTGGAAAAGCTTGGCAGGCATTAATAGCAACCTGCAATCCCAGCATGCAGAAGGCAGAGACTGGGGAGCCCCAGGGCAAGCTTGCTAGCTAGACTAGCCAGAACACATGATAGGGGCTCTATCTCTATAGCTATTCAGATATAGAATGAGGTTCAGTGGTAGACCTTTGTGGTGGTTTGAATATGCTTGATCCAGGGAGTGGCACTCTTAGGAGGTGTGGCCTTGTTGGAGGAAGAGTGTTACTGTGGGCTGGGCTTTGAGACCCTCCCCCTAGCTGCCTGGCAGTCAGTCTTCTCCTAGGGGCCTTCAGATGAAGACGTGGAACTCTTTTCCCCCTGCTCATGCACTTCCTCCTTAGCTCCTCCTGCACCATGATGGAGCTAGAATAACCCCTGAGAAGCTTGCATTAGAGTGCCCACCACTCAGAACCAGAACCAAGATTCCAGCAGCCTCATCTAATCCAGAACCTGAGGACCAGAACCATCCCTCATTCAGAAGCAGTGAGGAGGAAATGCTTTGTTGCCCAGAGAACAATTTAACCAGAGAGGGCACAGCCAGAAATAGGAGCCAGGCTTTTGTATTTGGTTTGCAAAGTGTGGTGACTGGCGAATCATCACATCATCATCATTGCTGGCTTGGGCTGACTGACACCTATGACCTCCATGTGGCTCAGGTCATGAGGAAAGATGTGAGAGGACAGGTCATATAGTAAATGCATGGTCGTATCGGCATGCTTTGAAACCCAATGAAGAAATCTCATAATGGAAAATCCTACGGAAATCTAATCCCACTGCAAAGAACTGTCCCTCCCCCAAGAAGGTAAGGTGACTGGAATCACCGTCAACTACTAAAAGACAGTTAGATATGGGCATGGGTACTGGCTGGATCTTCCCAACAGGCCTTCTCAGGAAGGCCCAGCCTTTGACATTGTGACAAAGACTGTCATCTACAAGGTTGACTGTACAGTTTTCAAGCACAGACAAGTTACCAAAAAAATAAAAAATAAAAAATAAATAGAAAAACAATAAAAAAAACCCAAAACCAAACCAAACCAAAACAGCACACAGCACACACACACAAACAAGAAGCAAAAACCTCATGATGTTTTGATTAAGTTTTTAACACTGGGTATACACAAATGTTAAGTTAAAACTCTATCATAAAGCTGGCTGAATGCTTTGAGGATAGAAGCAAAGTGAGGATAGAGTTGGGGGAGGGACATCAATAAATAACTTTACAAATATAGAGGCCCAGAGGTTACCAGCTGTGTGTGGTGAGAAGCGCATCTGAGGCTGACAGGGATGCTCAGCCTGAACTGGAAAGTCTGTTAGTTCCCTGTGTCTGTGCCTCCTGAGCAAAACTTTCCTACCAGAACCCATTCGATCCTTCAACGCATTAATCAGTTTTAGATTCATGTCTGATCACTCCAAAACCTTTAGCATAGTCGGATCTAATTCTGATTCTGGATCTTTGTGCATTTAGGGGACGGAAGAGAACCCAGCAGGTTGCATACTTCCTACATAAGAATGAGGGCCAGAGTTAGGGTCACCAAAACTCAAGTGAAAAGCTGAGTGGGCAGAGACAGAGAGGCCTCATTGAGATTCCAGTGTCACTTTGGGAGGCAAAATGGGGAATCCACAGAACCATCCACAAAACTGACTCGCTGAACTAATCGTTTCAGCAAGCTCTGAGCTTGATTGAGAGACCCTGACTTGGTGTATAAAGCAGAAGAGTACCGGAGGGTGGTTCTAGACATCTCCATCAGACCAGCACGTGCATCCCCTCAGGGGTGCCTGTGCCCTGGAATGTGAACTGCTCTGGTGTGTCCTAGCTTTCCTCTTAGGAGGAGAAGGATGGCACAGTGCCCTGAGGAAGATGTTTCTCTTTTTCTCACGTTCCTTAGGATCTGATTTAAAAAACAAACAAACAAACCAGCAGGCTACCCTCTGATATGCAATTTCTCCCAAAGGAAGACTTTGTTAAGAAAACAGAATTTTATAACTTTTCAAAGTGAGTCTTTTCTCTTTCCCCTGCTGGAATTAGGAGCGGACTTTCCTCTAGTCTTCCCTGTGAGGATATGAACGGTCCCCTGGAGATGGAAAGCTTGGTGGTTGCCTGGACACCTGGCATCTCACTGAAGTCCTCATCTCTTAAGTTTGCCCACCCAGTGCTCCCAACGACCTGTCAATCACCAGCCAGGTTCTTCTGTGTCCGGTCTGAGGAGCCATGCTTTCTGGTCCAGGAGATTGTGGGTGATTTTCTGCCCTGTCTTGTTTTCTTTGTTTTGGTTTTTTGGTTCTCTAGTTAGGGCGACAGAGATTATCCTGTGCTCTCACTTCCAGACTCTTCTAAAAACCATTCGTTTGTTTGTTTTATTCTCCCAGTTTAATCATCTTTTTACTTACTTTTAAAATTCGTAGCAACTTTTACTCACTTATATGCTAGATTGGAAACCAAAAGTCCTAAATCTTTTCACACAAAAGCTGAGAAAATTCATTGCTCAAAGTTCCGTCCCACAGAAGAATAAAGGTGACTGCAAGTAAATAAATGAAGATAACTATTTTCAACATGGGGGCAGACAGAGGATGAACAGTTAACCACATTGGGTGCTCTTACAGAGGACCAGGGATTGGTTCCCAGCACCCACATCACCTGGTAGCTTATGACTATCTGTAACTCCAGTTCCGGGGCGCCATGATATCCTTTTCTGATCGCCACAGGTACTAAGCACACAACACACACAATGTGTATGCATGTATGCATGTGTTCCTATATGTGCAAATATGTGAAAGAGAGCACACATGAATGTATGTATGTGTATATATATGTATATACATATATATATACACATCTATGTATGTATATGTATGTATGTATGTGTATATAAATATGTATGTGTATATAAACATATATGTCTATAATAAATATACACGTATATATATATACATGTGTATACAAGGAGATGTTAAAGATGTTAATCACCATAGTGTGGATCATGCTGTTGCAAATTAAGACAACAATGAGACTCTTACACCCCTGCTATTCACCCACCTCTGCAGAACAGTGAGAAACAGAAACGTGTCCAATGTCAAATGCTGGTGAGAACATGAAGTTACAAAAACCTCATTCATTATGAGTAGGAGTGAAGAAATAGTACAGTCATTTTGGAAGATAGTTTGGCAAGTTTCACACAAACCCAAATGCTTTTAGCTTGTGCTGTAGTAACCACACACTTGGCGGTAGTTAGCCAAGTAAGTTGAAAATGGACCCCCCCCCACAAAAGATTTGCATATACAGTTATAGCAACTTTACTCACAGTTTCCAAAACATGCTTTCAGCCAATAGACGAAAAGACTGACAAACTCTGATACAGCTGTGCAATGCAACAGTATTCTGCAATAAAAAAAAGAAAAAGAAAAAGAGCCACTGAAAAACATACATGAAGCTATGGAGGAACTATGAATGAGTATCGTTACGTGAAAGAAACTCGCATGAAGTGCTATATGCTGTAAGGCTCTACAAGACACTTTGGACAAACAAAACTATAGAGTTAGTAAAGAACAGTGGTCGTGAGGGATGAGGTGAGGATATGAATAGACGGAATGCAGAACTTTTGGAGTTTGTAGAACATGATATTCTGTGTGATGCTCTAAGGGCTGACACACATTGCTGTACATTTGTCAAGGTCTATAGAACTGTGTATCACATATGGAGTGAATCCCAGTAACCTCTGATTACCGGTTGTAAGGAGGCATCGACATCTGCTCATTGGTTATAACAAAGACACCACACAGATGCAAGATGTCAGAGGGGGGGAATTGTGGAGAGAGGGAGACAGAGTAAGTTAGGATATCTCCTGCCTACTTTCTCTGTAAACCTAAAACCTATCTAAAAATAAAGTCCAAAGGCTAGAGAAGGACTTAGGAGATGGCTTGGCTGGTAAAGGTGCTTGCCACCAAGCCTGATCTGGGTTAGAGCCATAGGACCCACGTGGTGGGAAAGACGGGCAATGATGCCCACAAGTTGTTCTCAGAATCCCATAGACATGCTGCGACATGTGTTCATGCATATACACATTTGCAGCAAGTAAATTAAATGTAACGAAAATCTTTTTAAAGTTGGAGATACAGTTAGCCCAGCAGTCAAATGGATATTGAATTTAATTTCCAGCCACAAAAGTTGGCCTATTAATTTTAAAAGAGCAAGATGACTGTTTGGTTTCATTTAAAACAAAACAAAACAAAACAGTTCAGAGGCAGTGAGAAGGCTCACGGGGTGAAGAAAGGTGCCCACTGCCTGAGTGGTCACTGGGATCCACAGAATGGAGAGATACAACCAATTCCAGCAAGTTGTCCTCTGACCTCTGGACATGTGCTGTAGTGTGTGAGCACTCCAGCATGCACACACACACAAGTGTAATTAAAATTATCATCACAAATCAGAGCAAAGCTGGAGTGGCTGTATTAATATCAGGCAAATTAGACCTCAGAACAAGAAATCTATGTGTAAAATTAAATAACTAAGCTGATAAAGCAGTAGGTAAATTAGCCCAGAAGATGTAAAGATTGTAATTTTCTATACGCTCAACAAAGACTTTCCAAACATAAGCAGCAGCAACAAGACCCATAAGCCAGGACCACAGCACACGCCTGCTACCCCAGAACTTGGAAAGCTGAGGGAGAAGGCAAGCTGGAAGACGCCCTAGTCTATACAGTGAGACCCCGACTCAGAAAAACAACTTGCCGCCAAAACAAAGAAGCTACGAGAACTGAGTAGAAATCTGTAATTATAACGAAATAGCAATTCTCTGTTGTCCAACAAACAGAGAGAATTGATCAGAACATGGAAGACCTAAAAAGTACCAGTAACCTATTGGCCTTGCTGCCACTCGAGCCTCTCTCAACCCAACAACAGGATGCACATTTGAATACACAGGGACCATTCACTGAAGGTGCAACTACATTCTTGACAGGAAAACAAATCTCAACAAGTTCAAGTGTGTTTAGATTATACAAAGAATCCTCCTTGACCACAACAGAATAGAATTACACGTAAATAACAAAGGTTATCTGGAAAACCCCCAATACTTGATAATTAGGCAACACGCTATGAAATAACTCATGAGTCAAAGTGGAAGTCATAAGGGAAATTAGATAATATTCTCAATAGAGTTGAAACAAACAAAAAAAGAGATCAAAATCTCATGGTGATCTTGACTAAATAACCAAGGTTTACCTCATCAGTACTACTGTGTGCCTCTAAATGCTATAGTAAGTCCTCCTACCCCATCCAGATCTTCACTAAGTAACAAAAAAGCAGCAGATAAATCTAAGGTGGCACTCAGAGTTTAAAATCTCTGAACACAATTCTTTTGTCTTGTCAAGACCACTAAAAATAAGGGAAGAGTGACCACAGGAGACATGATAAATGCATGTACTGAGGTGTCTTAGAACAAAGAAGGAACATCAGCAAGAAAGTTAGTAACGGCAAGTGACATGGCTCAGTGGTTAAGAGCATGTACTGCTCTTGCAGAGGAGCCAAGTTCAGTTCCAAGTAGCCATACTGAGTGGCCCACCACGACCTGTAACTCCAGCTCCAGAGAATACAGCACCCTCTTCTTGGTCTGCGAGCAACTACACTTTTGTGGTGTGTTTGTGTGTGTGTGTATTGTGTGTGTGTGTGTGTGTGTGTGTGTGTGTGAGAGAGAGAGAGAGAGAGAGAGAGAGAGAGAGAGAGAGAGAGAGAGAGAGAGAGAGAAGCTTGAGTCTCACAGTTCTGAAGGTGCAGAAGCTTAGGACCATGGAGCCTGCTGATTCAATGTCTGACCATCTTGCTACAGGGCACTCATGTGGTAGGAAGGTGGGAAGGGCCAATCTTACTCCCCCAAGCCCTTTTATAAAGCAGTACATCTATCTAGGAGCATGGAGCCCCCATTAAAGACCCTGAATCTTGATATCATTGCCTCAGAGGTGCTAAGTTCCAACACAGAAATTCCAGAGGGAGAGCAACATGCAGACCCGAGCAGACCCACCAGCAATGAATATTAGACATCTGAAGGTGGAGAACAATTCCATTTTAAGTAGCATACCCAAAAGGCAGACAAGATGATTGAGCAGGTAAAGGTACTTGCTGCCAAGCCTGAGTTATTGTTGGTCTCAGACCCACATGGTAGAAAGAGAGAGCTGACTCCAGAAAGTTCTGTCCTCTGACCCCCTCATGGTCTTATGGTCTTTGTGGCACAATCAAGCCCCTGCCCCACTGCCATACAAAAATAAGAAAATGAAAAAATAGTATCAAAAAGAAGAATATCTGATACACACATCCTGAAAGGAAGCAATGTCAGCTGCTAGCACCAAGCTGTGGTATCATCCGCCAACATGTTGTACCTGTGCACGGCAGGCCTGAGTAACAAGATCCACAGACAGAACCCATTACAATAGGAACCTGAAGCTACAAGGAGCATCAGGCTGAGCCTCACACAAAGTCAAAATGGATATGTGCCTAAAGAAACTATAAAGTTCCTTGGAAGAGTTAAAAACAACAACAACAAAACAAAACACACAAAAAACCATGTTTGCTTGTCAGACCCTCAAAATAGAAGCACAAAATAGAGGCATGGCTCTAAAGAAAGTGGAAAATACAAATATGAAAAAGAAAATTCCCAGAAATCTATGACACTGTGACATGAAGCAATGGGGAACTAGCCACACTGCATCCTAATTCAGAACCAGAGGAGGGAGAGGGAGAGAGAGGGAGAGAGAGGGAGGGAGGGAGGGAGGGAGGGGAAGCCAAGGGAAGGAAGGAGGTAGAGGAAGAAGAGGAGAGGAAAGAAGAGAAAGGAGAAGAGGCAAGGATGATAAAGGCGAGTTGGGAGAAGGAGATGAGGAGGGCAAATGAAGGACAGGGAGGAGAAGGAGAATAAAGAGAGAAAGAGGAGAAGCAGCAGGTGCTGGAGGAAGAGGACAAGTGGTGAGCACCACTGGGCCTGATGCTGACATACAGAAATTGAAGAATGCATCAAGGTTTCTAAAGAAACAAGACTGTGGAGATGCCAGGCAACAAGGGAGGCACAGACAAGTCAACTAAAAACCTGAAGACTTAAGAAGGATTTAGCCAGTGTATATGAGAGCATTGATGATGAAGGGCTGCCTGCCACAGAGGACGGTGTTAGCTAGGGATGTTATTCTGCTGCCTTTTAGTAAGAAACAGTATTTCCAGGGCCTGGGAGATGACTCCATTCATAAAGTTCTCGTAGTGGAAGCATGATGAAGAGTTTCAATCCCCAGCATCATGTAAGAAGCCAGGTGTGGTGGCTCGCACCTGTCATCCCAGCACTGTACGCAGAGACACACAGATTCACAGAGCTATGAGCCAGCCAGCCTAGCCCAATGAGTGATTGGGAAATACACTTAATGTTGACCTCTGGCCTCTGAGTACACATACAACTTAATGTTTTTTAAATTTAATTGAAAAAAAAGTTGGGAGGAAGGAAAGAAGGAAGGAAGGAAGGAAGGAAGGAAAGAAGGAAGGAAGGAAGGAAGGAAGGAAGGA